>NC_060955.1:15007337-15077337 GCF_910589235.1 Vespa crabro
ATCGATTCCGCGTAAAGCCTTCTGTCAGTGCACGGAAGAAAAGAAAAAGAAGAAAAGGTAAGAGCAAAAGAAAAGAAGAAAGAAGGATGTGGAGTCAGTACTAAATCATCATCTCTCGTTCTAGTTATCTTCCGATTAACAGATTCCACTGAAAGCCTTAGCAAATGAGAGGGAGGGGAGCAAAAAAAACGCCAGTCAAGGGTTACTAAGTCGAAAATGTATTCGTAAAGCGGGTCTTCTCGCGAGTACCGTTATAACATTGCCCAAGTATAGTTTGGCGCGAATGACCGAGGCCCATTTTCTTTCTTTCGTCGGACTCTCTCTTTCTCTCTCTCTCTCTTTCTCTCTCTCTCGCTCTTCCTCTCTCTTTCTCTCTCATTCTCATATAGATTATCCCGCTATATACCTTTGTCCTTCGTCCTTTTCCAGTTCTCGATGGTCTCATTCCCCTAACGGATGTTCTCGTTTACTCTGCCACGCTTTGTTCCTCCGTTTTCGACTTCCTATTTTTTTTACAATTTCTTTTTTTGTTACAGCAGATCGCAAGCAGGATACGAAAACGATCTGTATACGTTGAGTCTCGACAACTGTCTATTGATCAGTAAATAGTCGAATAGGAGTAATCCAGTTTTGAGAAGCATTTCGAAAGCAAAAACGATTTGCATCGAGTTATTTGACTTTAATGGGGACGAGTATAGAGAAGAAAAACATCGCTATCACGCAGAAAAAATATCTCAGTATATTTCCGGTAACAGGGACTTGACCACAGTATGATGTTTTGAATTAACGTAAGAATTAGCGCAATAACGGGCGTGAGATCTTATAAAGTCAAGATGCGAAATTTATAAAAAATGGAAGAGGAAGATAAAAAGACAAAGAAAGAGGAGGAGTAGGAGGAAAAAGGGAATAATAGAAGGAAAGAAAAACTGATCGAAACAACGCGGAATGACACGGTAGGCAGCTTGAAATCTCGGATGCGCCGATAACACGGGTCTCTCTCTCTCTCTCTCTTGGTTTGTACTTTCACTTCCCTCCTCCTCCTATCCTCTTCCACCCCTCTTTCTTTCTCTCGCATAGAACTACTTTTCCTTTCAAGCCCTTGACTGAGGTGCCCAACCATGCCCATCTTGAATTTAAAGATACACCTTTGGAGTCATATATACCATATAGTAAAGAGAGAAAGAGAGGTTAAAGTCGGTAAGATACACGTCCGTTTACACGTTCGTTCGTTCGTTCATCCTTCGGGGCCGTCCTTACTATCCGTGGACTGCCCACGTCGTCGCGTGGGATAAATAGTTGCTCGTCCACCCGTAGCTATTGCTGCTCGATCACTGAACGAAGAGCGAAAGAAAAAGAGATAGAAGGAGGAGGTGGATAGTGCTCTTTTTGACCTCCGCCTTACGAGGAGCGCCGCGAAGAGAACGAAGAGAGAAAAAAGAGTAGAGAGATCAGACGGTAGAGTGTAAGACGGAAGGGAGGTAAAGAAGAGAAGCGAATCAGAAGAAGAAGAAAGAAAGAGAAAGAGGAGTGGAGAGGTGTTTCGCGCGTGTGGCAACGCTTTCGTGCGAAAGAAGAAGCCGAAGAGGAGGATCAGGACGAAGAGAAGCAGGAGGAGAAGGGAACGATAGCGTGGCTGCGATAGCAAGAGGGGAGCGAGGAAGTCTCAACTCGGCGAGTGACGCGAACGAAGAGCCAGGAAAGGGTTCGAGAGGGAGCGAGAGCGAAGCTGGTAGGGGTTGGGACGGAGAAGGGGGGAGTCGAGTCGAGATGATGCAGTTGTGCGTTTGCAAGGAAGGCGGAAGGAGGAACCGTGGAGGGAACCGGTCCCGGTCACTGGGCCACCAGCCGGCCGTCGAACCCGCCACATTGCCCCCTGCCGCCACCTCCTCTTCCTTCTCCACTGTTCTCTATACCTTCTCTTCCTCCTCCTCCTCCTCCTTCTCATCCTCGTCCTTCTCGCGAACGCTTCCCACCATGTGCCAACCTTCTCTCGCTACTTCTCCTTCCTCCTCCTCCTCCTCAACGATTCTCTACTTTCAAGTTCTTTAAACAATGTCAACTAGTGTGTACCGAGTTAATAATGCTACTACGATCGTCAAAATTTGCTGGATAGTATCCCTTCCATGATCGATACCAGTTTTTGGATCCTTTGACGGAAAAACCTCGAAATAATGTGAATATATTTGTCGTCGTGGAGAGTCGATTAACATACTCTCAGGATATGAAAGAAAACGATGTTCCTAAATCTACGAAAAAGTATGCATTTTGATTTTGTTTACTTCCAAGAAATTTCAAATTTTTATTTCTCAACCATTTAATTCTTCAAAGTTTTTAATAAAAGATCAGTCATATGAAACAATGAAAAAAGAAATGATGCATTTTTTAAACGTTTATATAACGCTACAAACGAACGCGATATCTCGTGTCGAACGATTCATTGCGAACAGCGATTTCTCTCGCTTGTCGTTTAATCAATGCGGTAGTCGCTCGAGCGAAGAGAATGCCGAGGTTTGTTTTGGATCGGGCCTTCGATCGTGAGAGAACGCGCACGCTGGCGCACAGCAAACGGAAGCCCGCCTCGCACACCGTAATCTCGTCAAGATACGCCAAACATTTTCTCTTAATTAAGAAAGGACGTGCCCGTAATTAAGTTTCCCTTCCATGAGCGTTTCACGCTTATGATTTGCACCTTTTGCGTTTCGTGCAGTAAGCCGAAAGGACGAGCGGAGAAGAATGATCGATTTTTCTAATCGATTCTTTTTTCCTTTTTTTGTTTTCTTTCTCGATTAGATTGATTTCGATTCAATCCAATAATTTTTCAATGATAATGCATAAGAAATTATGTTTCGAAAAGAGGCAGAATTGTCTGGAATTTTGCAATTGATTAATACAAATCCATATATCCTTCTCTAAGTATGTGTAAAAATTAAATTACCGTATACCCTTTGCCAATAAAATTTAGAGTTAATATCTGATTGTTTTTGTAATAAATTGATGTGAGAATTTTAATATGCGCGAGATACAGAAATCTACATTATCGATATAAGAAATGACGCTCTTATTTCGATATATCAAAAATACAAGCATATGCTGGTAATACAAATTTTATACAGGACAAATTTTGAAACTATACTTATAAAAAGTACACGACCGATAAAATACTTTATACTCTATGGATGAAGGAGACCTACTTTACCAACAGTCCATATGCCTGTTTTTTTACCAATTCTTATAAGAAAAATTCTACAAATTCGAAAATTCAATAAATTATAAAACTACGTGGTTATGTAGAGAATTTTCTTTTAAGAAATACTCTATTTTTTCCATTGTTCGTTACCAATATAAAATTTTAGCCTTTTATTGTTTTTCTATTTTTTTCTCCGAAACCGTTATATATATGTCGAAAAATTTTATGAAACACCATTATACCTAAGAAAAAAATTAAAATTTGTTTAAATAATCACAAAAGTTATACATAAAAAATTTTAAAATTGTTTTAAAATGCTTTAGTTTTGTATATAAATAGAAAATTTGTTCGTTAAAATGCAATGTCTTATTGTTTCACTTTTAGAAAGCATAAAACATTTTTGAAGATATTATTTGTTTACATTTTATTATTTATAAACAATTATAGATATCAAACAGTTTCAAAACAAATATTGTTATTTTCAGTCCAGTCTATCATTTTTTTTTTAAATAAAATTTTAAAAGATATTAATTAAAATTAATTGATTACAGATACTTAATTCATGTTTGTGGTAGCTTTACTTTATCTTTCGAAGATAAGTTATATATTTTCAATACCAAACGCACTTTGTGAAATGTATAATCTCTATTTTATTTAATTACACAAGAATTGAATAAAAAAAGACTATAAGTTATAATACATCATGAAATTATATAACTGATTTTTATATTACGTTACAAAAATGATGTATAATAAGCAAATGCGCTCAAAAAGTTTTTGAAATATTTTATTATAAAAAAACAAAATATATAGCAGTGTCATTAGTTCTTTCTTTGAACATTCGGTTGACACATAGGTTCTAAGACTGTTACCGGTTCTGCGCAGGTAGAACATGGTTGACAGGGTTGACATGGTTGACATGGTTGACAGGGTTGACAGGGTTGACAGGGTTGACAGGGTTGACAGGATGGATAGCAAGAATCTGGAAGACACCCACCGCAAGGAGAAGCTGTGCAGGATGGTATAGGAACAGGCTCGCAGGGAATCGTGCAAGGTTGACATGGTGGTATGTGGACAGATTTGCAATCGACTTCGCAGACGTATTGCATCTCGAAAGGTAGATCATTGCGTACTGTGAGACATTTTCCTTGAATCAGGTAGCAATAGGACAATGCCAATACGGGATTTCCGCTGTAAGGTAGGTGATGTGGACGCGGCAAATGACCGTGTATGTCGATGTGCGTGTACTTTAAGGGTGAACAGCTGCAAGCCCCATGCTGTAATCGATATCGAGAAGGAAAAATAAAAACTAAACAAGTCTTAAGCATCAAAAGGTCTTAAACGTCATTATAATGAAACAATTGTTAAATTTATCATTAATGCTCTCGGTGTTGCCAATTATCAATAAAATATTCATCTCTGAAAAAAAGTGACAGTACATAATATATTGCCTTAGTTGTCAGCCACATCGATAACGATACTTGAAAAATATAATTTTAAAAATTAACAAAAAAAAAAATGCATTCATCAGTTCGAAAGTAATTCGTTAATAATCGAAAACTGGAATAAAGTTAAGATTAAGGATTTTGGAAAAAACGTGGGATTAAGAAATATGAGTCGTTCGAAATAATGGGGAAAGGTAGTCTTCCAGAGGTCCTGAAAAATATATACTCGTTATCACTTTTTTGTACTTTTCTTGTTGCCCTAGGAAGGCATAATTTTATCCAGAAGAAATCGTTTAGCCAATGCCAAGATCGGTGAACCTGTTGGTTGAGTTGGAATATCACCGGCATTACCGGCTATATCCAGATGACAGTATTTTAGCGGCTTCTCGGAATGAGTACCATTCTAAAAGTAATTCATGACCATTCGATCATAAATAAATACGAGCAAAAAATAAGAAAGTGTTTTTGTTATAATTAAAATTTAGTGAATACTTTGTCTAAGCCAGAGGTCATAATCAGAAAGGCCGAAGGTCCCTGATGACCTCTTTCCGTTCTCACACTTGATTTGTTTACTGCCTGTAACACGTCGTCTCCCTCCGAACGTCCCTCATGGAGACGGAAATCCTCTCTGCGTATTCTGGATATCTCGAAAGGATCACCTATTGTCTCACCTGAAGCTTGAAGCTTTTCTGCGTTACTAACCAGCCTGGCTACGGCGTTGTCCATGGCAATCTTTAAGATCATCGAGATCAGTGAAAACATGATATCAATGAAAATAATAATTTAGAGGGGACAAAAGTAAATTAATGAAAGTACTTACGGAATATCCAGTACCAGCCGATAAATGAGCATGACCGGTCAAGGTCGCCACCGTAAAGATGTGAGGATTCACCGAGCAAAGTGCCATTTCTTTAATATGACAAAGTGCATCAGCCATGGCCATCCGACCTTCGGCATCTGTGTTACCAACGCGTACTCTCACTCCAGATTTTGCAGTTATTATCTCGTCGGCAACATAGGAATTCTCACCGACGCTGTTTCTGAGTACACACAGTGCAGCTACTACCTTCACTGTCGGTGGTTGTAAAAGATTCACTACCTGAATAACATTATTTTTCTATATATTTATTTGTTAAAATATATAAATTATATTTAGATCAAATCTTTTTGTTCATGAAATTTATAAAGAAAAAGTGTTTCTCCTTGAAAGTATTAAACTCAAACCTGCATAAATCCCGCACAGGCAGCAGCCCCGCACTTGTCTCTCGACATTCCGTACATAGCCCCTTGACATTTAATGTCCGTACCACCAGTATCGTAAGTGACACCTTTGCCTACAAGCATTACAGTCTCTAGAACGCAGGCAGGATTCTGTGGTTCGTAAGTCAGGAAGATGATTCTGCCGGCATGACGCGGTATTACCGAGGCTGCCCGATTGACACAGGCAAAGAGAGGATACTCCTGAAGCAAGGTATCCTGATCAGATATCACCTGCATTGTCACATTCGAACCGCAAAACAATTCGGCCAAGTACTCTTCCACTCTCGGCGGTGCCATTCTCTCTGGATCAGCTCCACCTATCAATTAATTAATATATTTATTTATTTACCAAAACAAAATAATCCAATATTTTTATTTCCAGATGATTGAACAAGGAAAATTATTTCATTGTTCGACAACGTATCAACAAACACGTAAGCAGGGTAACAAAAGAAAAAATGTCGATAGCATTATTCGTTTTCTTGCAACATTGTTAAATCTTTCGATTGAATGCACTTTCGTCGTAATGAATTTCACGATCTGTTCTTTGGTGCTTTCTAATGGATAAATATTTTTTCTAAATTAAATGAATCTGTACATATTTACGCGGTCTTATATTCTTTTTCTTACATATACAAATGCTGCTAAACGTTTTGAATGTTTTACGTGGTTCAGCATCGATCAACTTGGTAAACATATCGACGTTCGTTGCATATTTATACGGCGTTCTTATAAGGAAGCTGAAAATCGATCTTAAACATTAGACAGTAAGGCTAAAAGCATTTACGATAAAAATTATATCAGAATTGTTTACCTATCCAAGTTAAAAGATACGCTATTAGAGTTATTATTTTATTCTTTACATTAGCAGATGGGTGATTTAAACTCAGGCCAAATCCCGAGAGGTAGGTTGTTATAAATTACTTTACGAAATTGAATTATCTTTCTTTTCTTCTCATTCTTACTAGTACTGAAGGTGAATGTACAAAGTGTAGAAAAGTTGATGTTAACGTAGTAAATTGGGGATCACCTACAATCAACCTTGTTTTTATCAACAACACTTAGAAAATTAAATTAAGCGTATTTACGTAGATAACTAGATATAGATAAGAAAGAATAAATAACTTAGAATATTTTTCAAAGTTTATTTTTTATCGAAGTCTATATTGTTGAGCAAGAACTGCAATATATTTTCTTTTGAGGAAAATAGATGTTTCAAAGGCATGATTGATTTTAAATGAAACAATTTGAAGATGCATACGAATAACAAGAAACTCAATTGCTCGGACAAATTTTCCTTAAAGCTGGAAGATCGTCCAGAGGTTGAAATTCCTGCGGCGAAAAAGGCATCAAGAGAGATACTTCTCTTTTTCTTGCTCGACTGAGAAAGTTACTCGATTTGCCCGATAAACTTGCAAGGGATTTTGGACCGGTGGGGCATGCCGTTGGCGATAGTGAACTGTATTCAATCAAAAAAGAAAGCAAAGAAAAGAGGACTTACCGATGTCCCTTGCGACGTATCTGCCACTTTCCAAGGCTGAGGCTAGTTTCACTATACCCTGGAGTTTTTTGCTGCAAATTGGACTCCAGACTGCTAGTTGACACGCCTTGTAGCAACGTTCAGGACATATCTCTCTTACCTCGAGAGGCTAGAAAATGTAAAAAATATACATTAAAAAGATTCGATGTGTCTGCTCTTTTTTATTTCTTTAAAAAGTTTGTTTCTTCGGTCCGATTCGTAAATTACAAAAACAATACTGCAATTTCTGCCTAAGAAATTATGCACGGTCGTACGATTTCGTTGCTTCGCAAAGTCGATTGCTAGGAAAAAAGATCAAGAAGGTACTGCGTTATCTTTACGCAAAGGATGTTCGAAAGAGTAAAGAAATCTCATGGGATAAGATTTATGGAAGTAATAACCGATATCTAGGGAGAGCCTCTTTTTTGACAAAAAAACGAGGAGCAACTTTAAAATTGTAACGATATTCTTTTGTTGGTTCAGCCTGAATTCGAAGGATCGATAATTTATGATTATAAGCAACATTTAAAACTTGAAAGTTCCACGAGAACTTCTTCACTGGTTTTCTTTTTTTGTTTTTTTTTTTTAGTTAATTGCATCAAATAAACGAAATTGTTGGACAAGGAATCGCTGTTTAAATTTTAAATTCGCAAATTCGGAGTAACATACTTCGTTATTATTCAAAGAGATAATAATCTCTTAAAAGAAAAAGAAGAAAAAAAAGTCGAGAGTAAAATAATTAAAATTAAACAATCCGTAAGTTTACAAGACAGGAAAAACATTCTGCCAAAAGCTCAGAAAAGAATGAGAAAGGAACAGAAATAGAATTTCACAGATGTTTTTGTCGACAAGCCGGGAAAAAAGGGGAAAAGCAACTTAAGTCGGATATAGGTGCTTCTAATGTCGTATAACTTATCGAAATAATGTACCGGTATTAAACACCCGATATTCTGACGAATCCGTTGTAGTCGAGTCATGTTCAGAATTCGCTGAAAAGAAGACAAAAAGAGTTTAGAACGACGTTAAGATTACGCGTTGTCGGAATTTCAAAGGCGTTTTCCGGTATTTGGAAAACGATGCCTCCTATTCGTCCTCGTCGAGGGAAAGGGAACGAGATGGTGGCTAGGAAAGAAGGCTACGAATTCGAATTGTGTCGCCGCTGCTAGAGCGTTCGAGTATTTCGCTAATTAGGTCGCCTAGCCGGCTACCAGGCTTCTGGAATGCTATCTATTCGTTCGTTTTTTCTCGTAGGAAGCCTTCTCATACCTCTCCCTACCTCCCACCCCCCTCTCTCTCTGTGATATTGAGAGAGTGAGTGAGATGGAAATGCAGCGTGTGTAAAATAGGCAATGAAATAAAGGAACAGGATAAAAGAGCGATAAAAGTTACCAAATGCGTGTGCACAAATGAGAGTGAGGATGAGAAAGACTATGCAGTGTACGTAATCGAAAAAGAAAAATGGAAGGAAAGTTTTGAGTAGACCAAGCGAGGAGTAACAACGAAGGCCCTGAGTAGACCAAGTTTTGAATAGACCAACGAAAGAAGAAATATCAAAGAGCAGAATTAGAAGTATCGCGTATAATCTTGAGTAAACCAAAAAAGAGTAATGAATAAAGCCTTGAATAGATCAGAGAAAAAGAAAAGAGTCATAGTATTTTAAGTTGTAACACCTTAATTAGTATCTGTATTAATAAAGTAATAATAAGAGAGTAAATGATCTGAATTAGTCAGTCCGTATCTTCCAGGTATCGTTTAAAAAAATATCCTATATATATATATATATATATATATATATATATATATATATTTTCGTTCAATTTAAATATCTAAAATAGTATTTTATCTTTAAACGTTGTTACAAAATTAATCATTCCAACTAAATGTTTATTTCTTTCTTGAAGTTCAATATTAAAATATTTTAATTTTTTTAAAAATATCCATTAGAAAAGCAAAATTCAATGAATGTCATTCAATTATTTAAATGTTTGATCTTTTGAATTACAAAAATTCTTAATCTCTTTTAACAGAATAAAAAGTAGTTCGAAAGCTTTACTTTAACTAAATCATTTCATATCTGTGTGCAAGATAAGATTAGATTCGGTTGACTCATTTTTTTTAGTAAGGCTTTCAACATTCGATATGATAAAGGATTTGCACTAATGCTGTTAATTATGTTAATAACAACATTCATGACATGCTCAAATGATAATATTTTAGACCCGTATGCTAAAAGATATACATAGATGAAAGAAAGCGATGAGCAAGTAAAAAAAAATGATAATCAATAAAAAGTCTAGCATCAGTACGAAGAGAACAGAATATAACAAAACAGAATAGAGTAGAGAGTATAAGAGAGTAGAACAGAGTAGAGTAGTTGAGTTTTATCGAGCATCGAGTGTCGGGCGAATGTACAGACGAGAGGAATTTTGTATATCTCGGAAGACAGTAGAGAACCTGCTTATATCTTCGATTTAGTAAAAAGATTTGTTGTTTTTTAAATACTTTGGCCTAAACCCACTTATATATATTTATAACTATATAAATAGTAATATTTTTCATTTATAATTTATTGTCTGATATTTAATAATTTGCCGCGGCTGCATGCAAATAGTTCTTTGGGCACATTTGTACCCTGGACATATGATTAAGAATTCCTATTCTATAATATAGATGGTAATTTTATTTGTAAAAATTGATATATATTAAGTAATATTCTTAATCGTATCGAATTTTATTTTATTTATATGTCAAAAGGTTACAAATCTCAATCACCTCAAATAAAGAAGCTTTCGATCTAAGTTTCGTATATGTTCCTTTGAGAGGATGCGAATTTTATTTTTTTAAATAAAAAGAAAGGATTTCTTTAGTCAAATGGGTACGGAGGAAATGATACAACATCCAACAAGGGAAGAGAGAGAGAAAGAGAGAAAAAAAAGAAGTAGAAAATGAGAGAAAGAGGGAGAAAGGGATAGATAAAGAGAGCGAGTAAGAACTTGTTAGAAGTTTTGTGTCACTACTCTCAGGCTTTTAACCGTGCACTGCATTTGTCGAAAATTTCTGTGAGCTGCTGGTGAAAATACGCGTGCGCCGTTATCTTTTGCCAATATTTGCGCTACGACGTGACCTTGCATAAACTTTCGACATTTTAGCCATTCTTCTAGCTTAACTGAAAGATAATAGGAGAATGTTACTCACAAAGAAAATTTTTCTAACGACCTATCCTTCGTCTAGCAGAATTTTTTATATTTTAATCGATTTGATCGAGGACAAACTTTCACTAAGATGAAGCAAACGGTTGACTAGAATTAGCTGTAAGATGCGTCTCGACTCATTGGTTAATGTCACGCGTGTGATATACCTTAGTATCCACGAGTTTACGAGGATAAATGCCAAGAGTGAAAGAGAGAGAGAGAGAGAGAGAGAGAGAGAGAGAGAGAGAGAGAGAGAGAGAGAGAGAGAGAGAGAGAGAGAGAGAGAAAGAGAGAGAGAGAGAGAGAGAAAGAGAGAGGAAGATAGATCAAACAATTCTCTCAGAACTGAGTTTGCTAAGCGATAGCAATTCCTTCGAAATACTATTACAGACAGGCTTTCCCATTGTGTGAACGCAGCTGCATACATGGCTGCATCGACTTTGCCCTCAACGCTTTAAACGGTTTTCCTCTGATAATGAATCAGTAAACACAAAACAAGCTATCTCGAAAATGTATTTTCGCTTGTAACACAGCACGCACACGCAAAACGTCTTTTCTATAATATTCGTAAAAGGTTCTATGTATTTATTCAAGTATACACACTTGTATACTCTTTATACATTACACGCTTTAACACTGTTTACAGATTTCTTTCAATTCTTATTAAACAAATTGACGAGAATGAAATGTTATTCTCTCCTTTGACTATTACTTACCACATAGAGACCTTCTAGAGCACCGAGCAATGTCACCAGTTCAACGTTTTCGAAACGGACATCTGGTAGAAGTGCTAGCAACGGACATCTCACGCCAGCTTTGAGAGCTCTGTCGAACAAAATTATCTGATTAGATTGGTGACTGGAGATAAATGGATTTTTTCCTTATCTATTGGCTTCTATTATAACTAAATGTTATAATTAAATGATCTCTCTATCGATAACTCATTTAAATACTACAACATATTACCGATACAATATCATATCTTTTTGTTAAATCAAAAGGTTAAAACGTTAAATGTGTATGTTTCTCTTTTACAATGTTTTCTGTACTCTTTATATTTACGATGTCTAACGACAAATCTATTTCCATGTCGGCGTGGTTTACGGTGGGAGCTAAATTCCCATTAATTCCTGGTATATCGAGATCGCTTTTGAGCAGTACCATTTGACCAGTGACCATGGTATAGTGTTTAGTGTCAACAATCAAAAATCTTTATTCTCGTTTCAATTTGTTAAAATTGAAGCTTTTACATTTAGGATTTCAATCGAAAATTGTATACTATGTTTATCCAATTTATTTTTACGCATGTTCCAAGCACGGAAAAGTTTATACAATTTGGTGGTGGTACGCTATTAATTTGTCGCCTTCAGTTATGTAATTAAAGTTGCACTCGTATACGAAGTCTAATAAAAAGATTCATTTGTCGTTTCAAAGGAATTTCTCATGATCTTCGAATGAGAAAAGGACGTTTTTTCTCGCACACGGGGTATTATCCGCAAGAATTCACTAATGTCGAACAACATGTAGTCATTTAAATGTTTAATCTGCTAATAAAACATTTTGGTACATGTTTCGAACTATCGATGTTACGAAAATTCAACAAATCTCTTTTTATCTCTCTCTCTCTCTCTCTCTCTCTCTCTCTCTCTCTCTCTCTCTCTCTCTCTCTCTTTCTCTCTTTTACTCTCTCGTCATTCTCTTATTTCTCTCTATCTCTTTTAGTATTTATAGATTATGCGCAGAATTTCGACACGCTCTTTTGTCTAACTGTGTCCAAGCGTGACGCGGAAATAGAAAACGCGGGAAGAATAGTCGTTCTTCCAGCACGAAATGAAGATAATTAAATCCGGCAACGAGAACGATCATGTGTCAACGCTAAAAAACGAGATATCTGTTTTCGGATCGTCGCTTTCGGCGATTCTCTTCGTTGTCCGATGAAAAAAAGGAAGGTGGAGAAAATCGGTTCGCGCCACTAACTGACTGTGGCGTTTTAATGCACACCATATTCTTCCAAAGCAACTAATCAAAGAGACTTCGATATTACATTTGCTTGATTTTAGACACCTTCACTCGCATTCCAGAACTGCCTGTTCTACTAAAAAGAAAGAAAAAAAAGAGAGAGAAGAGAAAAAAGGGGAGAAGAAAGGAGAGAAAGTGAGAGAATTGCCTCTCCGAATACCCACGTTTCGACACTTAGCTTGCGTATTGGATTCTACTTCTATGTGTATATGTTCGTAAGACAGTACGCTATTACACTGAAATATGTCTGTGTACGTTTTTACACGAATTCTCGCGTAAATGTATCTGGATGTGCAAACGAAATTCCGTGCAATCCATTCATTCGATTTTCGTGAAATTTTCTTGAAAAATGAAATTCCAGCCGTGGTGATAATCAAGGAAATTTGCGAGTAACGTCTGTCGACATCGTAGGTGCCACTGCTTCCAGTATACACTTATTTCTTAATGATTCCATTAAATTAGTCTTTCTTACTTCCTGTGAAAGTTAATCTTTATCGCTATCATAAAATTTAAAGCTACCATTCTATATTTGTATATAACTAATACACTAATAATATATTTGATGAGAGTTCCTTTTTTATTTATGTCCATTTAGTAGAATCTTTGTCCTGCAATATGTTGTTATCTTCTTTAATCTGCCTTACCTTTTTTCTTTACGATCGATTTCAGAATTATTGGTTTCTGTTATGATTTGTAAAAAATTGTTTTTGCAAATTTGTTTATAATAAAAAACTTTTTTAATAAATTGTTTTTAATAATACGGTGGAAAAATATTTAAAAAATGAACCCTTAATACGATCTTGCAAATCTTTGTGATTTCTAGTTCTGATTAATGATCTATATAATTTCTTTAATCTGTTAATCGGTGAAAACGACTTAACTGATTAATATAAAAAGTACACCGACATAGCGATCTAAATCCATTTTTGAAATTTACGCACTTAGCTGAAGATCTAATTTATCGTATTTGTGTATGATTCATCATCTTTTTATTGAAATTTTCAATTGCGATTTTTTAAAAGGACACATATCTACTATATCCTTAGAACGTAAAGTTGTGTAAGAAAGACTTTTTTTAACGAAAAGTTTCTTTTTATTTATGGACTTAAATAATACCGATGTAATAGAATCGATTTTGTCGAACTTATTAGAAGACATCTTTCATAAGTGTATACAATTTCAATTAATTTTTCAAATCGATCTTCTTGAAAATTAAATTAATATTTATAAATTTACCGTACGATACCCTTCGTGGCGGCCTCGCCAAAGCTTCGTACATCATGATAATCCATGTTGAGTGGTCCAGTTGGACTATAAATAAGTCTTTTCGCAGGCAGGTTGATCGACAAGACAGCACCGATTACACCGAGGGCGGAATCGATCTGTGCAGCGCTATAGAGGACCGTTTTGAACGGTTCTGGCTCATCGAAACCAGGCGCACTCCCGGAGACCAAGATTATACCATCGTAGTCGCAGCTGCAGATATTCGGTTCAATTTTCAACTGACACGGCATCCATCTAAAACAGATTGTCTTATTGATTGTCGAAAATACGATTAGTGTATAGTTATTCGGTTATAAGCTATTATACATACACGCTTATCTCTTTGAGAGATGAAAAGAAATTTGGCAAAATGAAACTTTATAGTAGAGTTCCGACTAAATATTACACAAATCAATGTATTCGTTTAATATTTTTCAAAAATACTTTTTTTTTTTATATAAAATACAGGAAAATTCATTGTCATTCTGTTTATATTAGATTTTATTCTCTTTTTTATTATAAAGTATACAAGTTTATTTTTATTATAAAGTATACGTACTTCTAGTCTCCTAAATGTCATAAAAGAAATTTTAAAAATAGATTATGTGAATAATTTAATATTTAAATATCAAGATATTCAACGTTTTGAAATTTTACAAAATTATCTTTTCTGTCTAAGTAATATCGTAAAATTATACAATTCAAATTCAAAGCAAGCAGAACGAAAAGATCGTTTCCATTCTAAACAAAATTCGTTTGTATATCGAAAAAACCGTTCGATATCTCGATATTTACATTTTTGAGCCATTGAAATGGAGATAAATAAGACGAAGAGAAAACGAGATTTATTAATACCAACAATAATGGAATATTATTCGTCTCATTTTTCTTTCGTATCCGACGCTCCATTTTGAAAGATGAACGAAACGATAACTTCTCCGTCTTAACCGATTATCAATACGTGTCCATTTTCTATTTGTAAAATAACGTCCTGCGTTCGCGCAGGATCTTTCTTTCTCTTTCACTCCTTTATTCGATTCGTCGATTTTGCGATTTCTCGCTATGGACGAGAAATGAATGTCATGATTCAAACTGGCAATGAATTATCATTGGATGTCTGTCTCACTCCATTTAATATTCTATACGTATGTAGTGAGTTATGCTCGTTTAACGCGTTGCATGCATTGTGTGCCACCCCGCGAACTTGACAAAGCGAATAAAAAGGTTGGTTCGATCGCAATTGCAACGTTTACAATCGGAACCGTATGACGGAAGCGAGTCGTCATGTCCAATGAAACCAAATATCTAAAAACATATACCGCGTAAAGAAATTCAATCGTTTGCATGAGAAGAAAAATTAGAAGAGGAAAAAAGACAAAATTAAAAACTTTTTCATTCAAAGAATTTTAATAGAAAATTTGCAAAATACTGCATATGTTTTATTCCGTTTTTTAACGCAATATATTTTCTTCGTTGAAAATTTGAAATACATAAACTAAATACTCATTTAAGTTACGAAATTAAGTTATCCATCAGTATTCGAGTAACCTTTTCACAAAACATATTTTTTTTACTATTCCTTTAATGGTCATTATTTCGTCATGCCATTTTTCTTCTTTCTTTCTAAAGTTAGTCTAAAAACGTTTATCACGTTTAATTTTTATACCTTGACAATTAATGATTTTTTGAGTCTTAAATCTATCTACGTGCTTATTTTAAGATTAATCTTCTGTAAGATGAATAATCTCGGACAATAATTGATACTTTTATTTAAATCTAATAGATATACAAACTATTAATCTTTTCAATATATATGATAATCTTTAATCAAGATTCAAGGCATTCATATTTCTTAAATGAATACGTGTCTATGTCTTAATACTCTCGAGAGCAATTCGCAATAATTTAACTTTAAAGTAAACATGCGCCTTCATTTTCTTTCTTATTAATTTAAAATATACAGTTTTCAATACAAAATGACATGCGTGGCTCGTCAACTGTTAATGAAATTCTTTATCGAGACACAGTTTCTGCTTACACTTCATCGTGTAAAGTTACCAGTATTGATCCCAGACTGTAAAATGGAAAGTGATAGTGAACCCAGTGATGTTATTTGCGCCCCTAAGTAATTTACACTCGACTGTTCTGGCACTCGCAACCGTGACTTTCTTTGCACCGCAAATGGTTAAATTTATTGAGTATCTTTTATGTTACTTGCATCAAGAAAATTTTCTCGCGAGCTTATTGAAGTTCACACAATTAGGTTTTCGACCTTTTAGAACTTTTTTATTTGATTTTGCTTTGTTTACTTAAATAATTGAACATCGATAGACTTAGTTTAATGCTGCATCTACCGATAGAACAATTGAATCTCTGATTCGTATGAACGTCGTCATTACGATATATGCACCACTAACGACTGATTCGTTTGTTTCACCGAATCGCCGCATGCGGTTTTTACTGACAAAACTGAATGTCAAAACTTGCCGATACCCTTTAACCGAATCCCTTTTATTGTATACTACTGTAGTAGACGATAAACTAACCGATTAAAAAAAAGCCGATTCGTAAATTATACACGTGAATCACTTCAGATTTTTTTATGTCTAATGGAAAGCGTGAAGTATTCACATAGAATTTTTAATGTTTTAATTAACATATATTAATGTTTTAATTAATATATATAATAATTAATATATATGTAATAATTTAATTAATATATTAATGTTTTAATAACTGAAAAGTATAATTATTTGCGTAGACATTTTGTTTCACGCTTGTTACTACCATAACAGAAAATCAAACCGGTTTTATTCTCTCATGACAGAATCATAGAGATGTTGATATCACAGGCAATCTTTATAATAGCATGTTCACGAGTCGTAGTTCACGTCATGAAAACGTAATTCACGTTCATGGTTCATCTCTTATGAAAATACAGCATTATTCTTTCAATCGAGTATTTTATAAATCTTTTCATAATCTCTTGTTAGATTATTTTTCACAAATTTTCACTTATTTATTTCTGTATATTTTTCTTTGTAAAAAAAGAAAAGAGAAAAAAAAGCCTACAGTACCGAAATGACAATCCTAGCTGTTTGAAACGTAATTTCGATAGAACTATAAAAAATACAAAGAAAGAACGTGAAAAAACGAGAACAAAAAGCAAAAAAAATATGTAAACCATAACTAATATTTAAATCACCGTATAATATAACATAAATTCATAAAAGAAAAAATGACGGTCTAGAGTGTGTCGTTGATGAAAATGAGAATATATTATATTACGTACACCTACGTTAATTGCAGCTCTCTATCGATCTGTTATATTAACTTTACATGCTCGTAAAACATATTTTATGCAGCGCAGGAGAACATCTAACTTGGTTCGTTTTTCCATATGACAGCATTGACAGAAAAAAATTTTTTAGTCATAAGAAGCCAGAAACGGAAAAAAAAGAAACGTTCGTATTTTCTCTTCTACCTCGTATACGTCATGCGTTTGCGCAGTGGATACTGTAAATTTTGCAGTATAGTATGTGTTGGCAAATGTTTGTCGAAAATTATTAATTTTGTGAGTTTTAATATAGTAAAACAAAAGAGCATCGAATGTGTTGGTGCTGCTTATTTATTTAGGCAAACGGTTTCAATCAAACAGCAATGCCTTTAAGAAGACGAACATCTAAAATTCTATTAAAAAATAATAAGCCATGGTTGTCAAAAGGAATCACTTATCACTAGTACTTGTTTTAGCCATTAATATTCATAAATCTCGAGGAGATATTTTCAGATAGATCGTATTTATAAAAATGGCAGAATATAATCATAACAATTGATGTATGTAGTTTTATCATGAGTCACGAACATTAACGGACTCTATACCGTTATAAAAGATAATAATCCAAAGTTTCATTAAAATCGAAAACAATTCAGTGGCTTATTTACAAGATGAAGGCTGAATCTTAATTGATTACAAACGTTGGATAGAGTTTTAACTGATTTTATAATAAAAGAATACTTTCGCTTTATATGTTTAATCGTCAAAGTCTGTGGGTTCATTCTGTGGACATGGATGAGTTTGCTATTATCAGAAACATGGATGAAGAACAAAATAAAAATAAACATTCCTAATTTTTATTGTACAATTTAACCTTTTTAATGCCAGACTTATCTACGTGGTACATGCGAAAAATGCCACGGCCGATTTGACATGGACGCTTCTGCTAATAACTTCCTAAAAAAAATCATAACGCACGAGACCGATACATTGGCTCGTGGCAGATTTCGCATAGATAACGAATAAGTCAAATTAAACGTTGAAATATGAGAGCTGGAAGAATAGTAATTTACATGAATTCAAATGATAAACGTTATGACTCATAATATAGATTTTAATTTAAAACAAATCAATTCAGTAGATATCCATTCCACAGAAATTGTCGATTTTTGTACACCTCAATGTCGATTGGAAAATAGATGAATAATTCTTACGATCGTCACCTATATAGTGATGATCGAACAAAAATATTGATGAGATCATTGGATTTGATTAAAAAAATCTTGCTACACTAATGAAACCACGAAATTGTTGAGAACAAATCTGGAAAAATTATCAATGATTCTCAATAGAGATATCAACATTAATTTTGGTCTAAAAGAAGCACAATGATCGATCACATTCTTGAAGAAAAAATTCAATTTAAAATTAAATAGTGAGATGAATAAATCCACTACCACGTCGAGCACTACAATCGATGTAGTATTTCCACGTTATTTAGACAATTTATAGTGGAAATACAGTCGAAAATATCTATTTTATAAATTTAAATTAAATTTAATATAATTTAAATTTATAAAATAATATAAATATTTATATTATTTTAATTATCATAAGCCAATAATTTTATTCTTAGAATATGAACTGATAAAGATCGACGTGCGAATAAAGATTAAAATATTTGATTTAATTACATTATGCTTACTCAATTTATATATCGCATTACAGAAAACTTTATATATCACATCAAGAAAATTTAATGGCTTTGATATAAAAAAATGATGATAAAAAGTTCATTCTAAGATAAGTTTGTCTTGTAAAATCCGTGACTTGTTTCCGTGACTTTTCTCGGCAGAAGACATACGAGTGGTTACATGGTCTGCGACCATCAAGCCGTAATCAATAAAACGTGTCTCGAAGTCATGAAGAGTTCGTTAAAATTTTCAACGGGGATCCAAGAAAACAACTATTAAATACGACTATAAGAATTTGAGATGAAATTCGCGAAGACTAACTGTTTAAAGCAATTATTAACTAGGCTCCCTAGTGGCGATGCTCGGAGATAGTCGTGAACAATGAATTTGCATTTATACTAACAATGTGCACAAATATTACGTGATCGTCTTACGTTTGCTACTAATGTAAATATCTATCGATAAAGCATTGGAAAAAGAAATGATAAAAGCCGATAGGAACGTTTATCCAATGCTACCTAGTGTTATCTGACATTAGATTAAAATATTTTGTTACAATATTATGTATAAACGTATAGGAGATAAATAATAGGAAATATTCTTTTAAGCAGATAAACTCGAAATCTCTAGGTTGCTTTCCTACACGATGAATAGATAAACAAAAAAAAAAGAACAAGAGAGCGTTAGGTATCGAGTTTGTAAAGTCAAATGCGATTATAATTTGCCTATCTCGCTTTAACGATAGCAACTTTTCTCGAAGATAAGGTTAAAGCGGACAATATACAAAATATTATTTCAGTGCGCGGATCTGCCTAGTCTACACGAACAACCATCGAACGAAACAAGTTTTCAGTAAATCGAAAAAGGGAATCATAATTTGAAAGACAATAACCGTATCTCGTTAAATAATATATATATATATATATATATATATATATATATATATATATATATATTTAATTATATATAAATATATATTATGAGTAACGATTTTACCTTGTAATAATAACTAGTGGATTTATGATAAATATATAAAAAAAAAAAACATCTACTAATAAACTTTGGCGAATATATCAACTTTTATGCAACTTCGAAATCTATTCGAGACAAGGAAAAAAGCTGCAAGAAACCATATTATCCATGTTGGATCTGTACCTTGGTCATTGGCATCATATATACCAAGATAATTATTATAACAGCGTTTCTACAGCTGAAATATTACTATGAAAGAAAACACTGTGGAAAACCGTGGCTTGCCAAAGGTTCTAATTTTCTTTCTTTTTCAAGATCTGTTATGTACCATTACACCTAGATGACTGCTACACCGTTTATTATACCAAAAAGAAATATTAAAAGTTAAATATTAAATAAAATTTATTTATACTAAACCATTATAAAAAAGTTTATTTATATTGTTTCATTTCCACAATCAATTACGAAATAATAACTGATGACATAAGATAAATTCTGAGTAAAATTGCAGATCAACAATGTGTTAAAAGATTTGTGCTTCATCGGACATTAAAATTTCAATATTCGGTATCTATTACGAGCTCTCGTAAATAAGGTGATATTTACTATGTCGCTATGATTATATATTCTTACATAGGCTTTAATTATGCATACACTTGCAATACTTTATTTTTCAGGAAGAAAAAAGCGAAGAAGGAAAAGATAAAATGGAAATGTGCAGTGATAAAAATAAGATTATTTCTAAATTATACTATTTATAATTAATGTTGTGAAATAATAATAACATGAAAAAGAATAGTAGGAAACAGCTAAATACATGATTCGAGAAAAATTTATTCAAAAAATACTCTTTATAAATTAATCCGTACCAATTTTTATGGTCAAACGTACCATACATACAAATTTATTTCTTTTTCGTAATTTTAGTGCGAGAAAGACATCAAAATTATCGTCTGTCCTTGTTGCTTGTTTTAAATATACTTTCTATGAATAAGAAATCTGAATGATTAGTACGGAATTTGGTCGACTGACAGGTATAGAGGTTAGCTTGTGAACAAAGGATTTGACAGCCGGTGAGACATACCGTCCCTAAAAAATAAAAAGGAAGAGAAAAAGAAGGGAAAAGAGGATTGCGAGAGCATCGAACCGGCGCGCTCAGAGTATGAATTGCGTTCTTTCTTTCGCGCATCTACGTAGTAGAAGTGATGATTGTGAGAGAGTAGTATATATACTCGTATAATACGACACATACATCGAAAGAGAAGACTGGAAGGAAAACTCACCTCGACTCGACTGCCATGATGAGAAGTGTATTTCACTGGCAAGAGAGAAGTCGCGTGTTGATCGAAAATTCTGGTATATATATAATATCGGAGTTTCACTCCTAACTTACTACCACGGTTGTTTGTCCGATTGTAACATTCGTCTAACAAGAGAAGGGAAAGAAAAAAAATGTCAACAAATGAGAAACGAAGGTAGGTAGAAGGGGTAACTACAATAGAAGGGAGACGAATCGACGATCGCTTGGAGACACTACGACGAATCCAGAATTCCGAATAAATCAAACATATTTTGACCTTCGGTCAAATTCCAACTTGATAAAGTTGAACGTAAAGAAGAAGGTGAACCTATCACCAGGTGATAGACCACGTGATTGACTTATCTTGCCGTGCAGAAAGGAAAATGAATGACGAACGTTGTTATATGAAGAAACGATATAACAAACAACTTGATGCAGCACAGGTCTTTCGACTACTAAACCTTCCGCCTCGTCGCTTTCCACGAATATAACCAGCCACGCTTTTGTCGCTATCACCGCTACTACTGCCATTACTACTGCTACTACACCAATGGAGATGGCAGTGGTACGTCATCGTCGGCTCTACAGTTTCCACGCACTGACAGTCCCGTAGAGCGCTTTCAACTTTACCGCCTGTCGTAATCACGCCTTTTCGCTGTAAATTTCAATACCGAACTACAGTTCTTGCATTTTAAAGACTTTGTGATACGTCATAATATCAAACTATTCTATTATCGTTTTTAAGAGCATACTTCAAAGTAGATTCTTATTTTTGATAATGCAACGTAGTTTTATTTATTTTTGTTTTTCAGTAAAATCGACGAATTGCATACTTTTTTCCACCTTTTCGGTAACTATTCTTTCCGAAAAAAATGTAATTTATCTTTTACCAGAATATTCAAAAACCAAAGAAAGAAAAAAAAATATGGGGGCTTTGTTTCGACGCTTGGTGTTAGAGTTGAAAACAGAAGGTTTTAATCTGCTTTTGTCAGCCCAATCGATAACCAGCTGCATCGTTCTATATATATACCATAGTATAACAGTGCTACCAACGTATTAGTCGAAATACAGGTAGGAGAATGCGCATTTTCGATATATATATATATATATATATATATATATATATATATATGTAGATTGAAATAGTGAAAAAATCTTGTAACTAGGAAATCTCACTGACCATGGCCATATCTATAAGATAAAAATTAATCGAAGTATTCGTTATCTACTAAGCAGGTTTTGTCAATTGCTGCTTACTTTATCGACCGAGCAAGTATTTGAGTTATCAACCAACAGCATTTATTCGAAGGTATTGTCGTTCTATACTGAAGTAAACACTCTCTTCAAAAGCATAAAGTAAATCATAATACACAACGGCTTTGTGCGTTCAGCTGGCTTTGTTATTAATAATTAATTATCTTAATTATGGACCGTGCGTATAACGAGTTATAGAATATATTGGATAGATTGAAACATTCTATGTTCAATTGTGAAGATTATATTTAAGAATAATAAACGCTAATTTGGTACAAAATCTACATTTATACGTATTTAGTAAAAATCCATTATCTCATCCAACATTAACAAATTTTCTACGCTATATATATATATATATATATATATATATATATATATATATTCGAACTATTGTAAAATAGTAGAATTAGTGTTAAAGCTAAATATGCTCATTGATGTCAAATCATAGACATTTATGGCATTATAGAATTTATTTCATTCATTGTTCAATCATGGCGCACACTGCGATATTTACAAAACAAAAAAGGAGAAATAAAATCAAATTAAAAAGCGCAAACTAAAATTTGCGTATCAAATATACGTACGCTTTCATCATTTGTAATTCATTATTATGATAAATTTATTTAAATTCAAGTTCGAATTCGCAATACTTCTTTTCTCTCATTTTAAATAATATTAAATGATCAAATATCTATAATACCAAAAAAGTATCTAGATGTGAAATTCGTTCGAGTCGATGAATATTTTTTCATCTCGAAAATGTAATCGCAAATCTTTCTAAAGTTTGGATCTCTCATATATCGTGATAAAGAACAATAAGAAGAAAAAAATGGCAGAAAAGTGAATATCACCGGTCAACGACCGGATCGTCAGTCTTTCGCCGAAGCTAGAACGCTTTTTGTGCCTTCAATCAAGATTCGGCTGTGTTTGGTATCGTAAAGGAAATTATTTTACATCCGTTAAATAATCCGTCTTTGATCGCATACGTTCTGACAGTCGATCATTTTTTGGAATTTGAGAACGGCGTGTCTATTCTATTATGGCACGTCGAATCTAAGTGTCGGTCGAGTTCGAATATTTCAATCGGTATTATATTATCGTTCAATACTCAACTTAATTTCACAGTCTGGCAGTAAGCTTGCACGTCCACAATATCATGACACCGAGTGTGATCAACGAAATGAATTTTGGACTAGTTATTAATGAGCATTCTCATAGTCTCGTTCCCTTGAAAATTTCATTCGTAACCTCCAACGAGTTTACACCCTTCAGAGCGCTTAGTTTTTGGATATAATCGTGTTCAAAGTGAAGTTTTCCGTCATTATCTAGCATTCCATGAACTGTAGTTGTCTTCTCGTTTCCAGTTGAAATCGATGTAATAGAGCAGGAAGAAGTAGCATTCATTACATTGCTTCCATTGTCGAGACGTGTACTACTCGCATAGCGTCTCTCTTTACCCGGGAAGAACTTCGACAATTTGTACGCTATAGGATGGAGCAAGTGTAGTTCGTAAGTGTCTTCTTTGGGATTAGCCGTGAATAGACTAACTATTATTCCGATTAGAACCGTTGATACGCTGCCAATCAGAGCGTAATACATATAAGTAATCCCATAAATAAAGATCAGTGGATTCTCGGAGGTTTCTTTGTTTAACAGACTCAATGGTTCGATATTATGATTGTTGACAATTGCTGATACGTTTGATACGGAATTTAACATATTGCTTGGTTTCGTTATCCAAGATGAGAAGGTATCATTCTGGCAGCCTTCCGTTGACAAGGATAATATATCATCTTTCGTTTCCACAGTGAGATGTCCAAAGGTCAACCAAAGTGTTGTACAGTGACTGAAGATCATTCCTGCGGCTGCACCTTTCCAATTAGCACACGGTATGAGCATTGCAAGAATGAAAACGCCTAATAGAGGGCCGGAAGTAGCCGATGTCATTAGCATCGACGATTCTATCACTCCGGATAGCATAGCTACGACGAAACTGATACCGATTATTAGTACTCCATAGAAGACGGACATTATCTTGATCATTCGTAGCTGCATTGTATCTTTGAGATTACTCAGTGCTGGAATTTGACTTAGAAAGTCCTCGAACGTTACCGTTGCCAGAGAATTCAAGTTTGAGACAGCTATTGTTAGAGCACTGTTGAAGAGAGTCGCCATTACCAAACCTAATAGACCTGGCATGTTAAGGAATTTGTCTTGTATGAAGAACGGCACAATCTCATCAAACTTAGAGATATAACCTAAACTGAAAGGATCGCAGTCGGCGTAGTTGGCAAAGATCACCATTCCCACCACCCAGGAAAGCGAGAAGAGAACAGCAATGGTCGGTACGTTTGCCATCATAGTCCTGGAAAAAGAAAAAGAACATTTGTTTCGAGTTTGTGAATATGTGAAAATTCAGGTTACGATTAGGAAAATAAAAGTAATAGAAAGAGAGATAGAAGAAGATAAAGGAGAATCCAACTCGAGTTAGTACGGAATTAGGTTCGGATTATATTCGACTTTACTCAGTGGATTATCTTGGTTCTCGGCTTGATTGGAGCCAAGTTTCGGGTATGTGTTCTTCCAACGAATAACGTAGTCGAAAGATTTATACGCGGGAGTTCGATTTCCATGGATAAGAACGTATGTTGATCGGATCTGAATTGATATTATCGAACTTATTGGACGTCGAGTATTTCATACTGAAAGTTTTGGCCTTGTGCCATTTACCTCGACGAATGGTTCTATCGATTACATCGATTACATCGAAGGAGAGCAATTTTTGAAAAATTTGAAAGTACGATCTAACTGTTTCAAAGGATGAACTTTTCTTCTTCCTTCTTTCTTTTCTTATAGAAGCAATAATGACGCGATTTCAATCACTTTCAAACAAGTTTGTTTCGAAACAATCGCCCGAGAATCACAATCTTTGTAGCCTAATAATCTTATATATTATTTTATAATAAAAACGTTTAATGCAGAGGAAAGATAGATCGATACATTAATGGACAATTACAATTTTCTTCACTTTGACCGATTGGTTAGCCTGAATTCAGTAGCAATTTGAATTGTTCTCAGCTTTATATTGCATTCCATTTGTTAGTGGTCTGCTCGAAAACTCGAAAATGGTTTTCCAACCATTTCTATATTTAGTGAGACAAACAATGCCCCTAGCTACTTGTTTATTATTCAAAAATACAATTCTGCGGCACTGTTTTCTTACTTTCAAATAGGTATCCACCTCTCTCTTTCTTTCTCTTTTTATGTCGTTCATACGACTATTTCTAAGAGGGTCATCATCGTTATAGTTATCATTTGTATTATCGCATTGTAGATAAACAAGAATCAAGAGAGAGTTAGGAAACTTTCGCGTCGACGAATCGAATTATTTAATTCTCAAGGGAGAAGCAACGTAGTTGGGTGGGTTTTGCAAGTGAAAGATAGCTTACGAATTATTTCGACTTTTGAGAATGCCGTTTAATCCATTTTTGAATAATCCTTTCAAGGAGAACACAGGCACGACATGTTAATAGATAACGTATTTACTTTCCGTAATTTCTTTTTTATTCTCGTATTTGTAACATATTTCCTAATTTGCTATCGTTAATATTGCTGACGTTATGGATATATGAAAAATTCATAAAATTATACCGTAAAAAATTTTAACGATTTTTCCGTTATAGACAACAGTTTAACTAATAATGTTGAAAATTATTGACTATATCTATTTTTATCAACAAAATTATATAATTTTTAAATGACCTCGTTGAAATACCTTCAGCACGATTTATCGAGCTATATGCTGAAGAAGAATTATCAATTGACGTTTTCGTGAAAGAATAGATTTATAAAATAAAAGAAAATAATGTACTATGACAAAAAGATTTCGGTATAATGATTCTTCTTCGTCTCGTGATCCAAATATTCAGAAACGTAATTAACGAGTATGTGAACTCGTTCACATTGGATCTAATTATTTTCCTTCCAGATGTTCTTGCTGAGAAAACAGGAAGTCTCTGTAAGCATTTGTTTTGTCGACGAAAAGGTTTCAAGATGAATATTTAAGAATTACTAACTTTTATAAAAAGTACATCTTGTTAATGCTTTAATTGGTTTGTTATTTTGTGAAGAAAGATGTATTGAAAACACAAAAAGAGTATTTTACAAGTAAAAATGAAAAGAACATAGTTACTGCGAAATAATAAAAATAAGCTTTCAATGATGTTCCGCAACAAACAAGGTTGTGTAGTGATAATTCGCTCGTCGATTATTGTTATTATTGTAATTTTTTATAAGAAGTAATATCATAATAACGTGTATAGTCATATGTAAAAACTATTAACATCGCCATTTTCATTTCGTTCATTGGAAGTCCCGCGTATTAATACGACCTACCTCACCGGCAATTACTTATCAGGAAGTGGAAGATGCTAATGCATAATCATTAATCAAACATCTATTTTCTACTTTTCGAAAACAGACCTATTATTGATTACTCAAAAAAGCAATTTTAATCCAAAAATAATTTATGGACATGCGTATAGAAATGTTATTAATCAATACATCTCTGTTTAATTATCATAATTAATTTTGTTGTCTTTGATATATAACTTTATAGTTATTTTAGTTTTATCCAAGATTCTCTTCTAATAGACTTATTTTTAAAAAATTCACTATACGATACGCTCAAATTCTTTTTTTTATGGAATAGTATTAAATGATTCTTACTTCACAACTTCTCTCTTGCTTTTCATACTGCAGTACCTCTGAACGAAATTCTGTTGACATCCGAAAATAGATAGACTCATGAAAAGCTGACCGAGCACTGCTGATATTGTCGTTACACGTAGCGTAGGATCCATGTCGAAGCTATTAGTAATAATAATAAAAGAACACAAAGTTGTATTAAACAAGAATACGAAACGAAGAAAATTCTTGATTTAGAAAATATGTGTACTTACTTGTAGAATTCCCAACGACCACGTTCGATAGTGACATTGAGGACTTGCTTAACTCCACCTGGTACTTCTATGGTACCTTGGACGATTAAAACTATCGATATTCCTATCATCATGAGTCCCTGTATAACGTCTGATAAAATGGCAGCCTTTAAACCTCCCTGCAAAATCAATCATAATAAATTTTGGAAACTTGAAGCTATTTTTAATTAGATTCGACATTGAGACATACCATTAACGTAAAAATTACCGATATCGTGACGATACCGATTATGCTGGCCCAGTAAGGTAAACCGATAACAGCTTTTAAAGCAACGCACGGTGTGAAAACTGTGACTGCTAAATTCAACAAACTTCGTATCACATAAGAAAAGCTTGCAATGCATCTTACCAGCTTCGATTTGAATCTAAACATTTTTTAACAGTGATTAAAGATGAGGATATGAGGATAATTTTATCATTTGTTATTAACAAATAAGATAGATACCTCATGTCCAAGTATTGATAAACTGAAGTGATCCCAAGATCGTAGTAAATCGGCACGAAGATGTAGCAAACGATGGGGTATGCCAAGAGCATGCCATATAGTGTCTCCCACATGGCGTTGCCTCTATAGTAAAGTTCGGAAGGATAACCGAGGAAACTCCTAACACCTAATGTACCTCTAGCAATGGATAACATCATTGCACCCATGGAAATGTGTCCAGTAGCGAAGACATAATCTGCCTTGGTCTCTTTCGTTTTTCGTCGAAATTTTCCCCACAATGGCAGGACGAAGGATATAACGATAAAAGCAATAAAGATCAGATAATCGACTATCATCGAAGACGCTTCGATAGTCATCTTGAAATATCGTGGTGACGTCCGTTTCACTCACGAACTTGTTGTCTTCGTAGAGAATACCACGAGGTCGATTTTAACTATCCGGATCGAGAGTACTCGAGTCTCGAGTGCAAAGAAGTACCTTCGAAGAGCCGCTTAGTAGTCTATCTCTCAAGATCACTCGTGAGATTGTCTGTGAACGAAAAAGTCACGTGGCTAGGTCTTCTTTTTTTTTCTTTTTTCCTTCTTCTTCCACTTCTTGTTCTTAATATCTGTTCTCTTCGGCAATGTGCAAACGTGTGAGATGAATCTACATATATATATATATTGGATATATATATAGATTCATATATATATACCTACTCGTGTGTATCTCGAACGTAGGAAGTATTGAGTATTGTGGATTATGTAATTTGGCGAAATGAGCGTGACTCAATGTGATCGATGTGATGCGAACAGAACAACTGCACGTACTGACTACTATCGAGGTAAAACACTTGACGTTATTATGCTAACGACCTGGACAAAGAGCATAAGAGATGGAGTAAAAGAAAGAAAGGAAAAGAGAGGGAAGAAGGGTGTCAAACACGATTCAGATAGAGAAGGAAAGAGAAGGATAGGCTGATTGGTTATAAAAAAGAAGTGGGAGTGTGCGGAAAGAAATCTGAAAAAATGTATCTACTATATTGCCCCCTCTTCTTTCTCTCTCTCTCCACTTTCTTATCTCCTGCATCGTTTATCAGGCACATCGATGTATAACTCGCAGAAACTTGCGACGACCATGTAAGAGAACTAATCATAACGATTGACCTGTTCACGATCCCGCCAACTTGTCAGCTTGTGCAAACAAGTATCTACATAATCATTATCAAATGGACTCATGTGATTCATATTACTCATGTGACCGTTGTCTGACGAGATAAAAAAAGAAGTAGAATCAAAATTATTCTCGTGAGGCTGTCAACTGACTATCGTTCGGAGCTCTTTCACGATGTGTAACTTTAATTTATAATACCTTTTTATTATTCATTCTTTTTTTTCAAATCTCTTTACTTTTTATTCTCCAAAGAAGAATATGTTCGTATCGTTATCATATGTTTTGCTATGATGATAGCAAATCCATGACTGTTAAATGGAAGAAAATTTCGATCTCTTTTTATCATTCGTGGAGTCTTTATAATTCGTCCCATTAGAGTTTCAAAGTTTTCCATTCCAACAAATGTTAATTCTCGAAATCGACATGTTTTTTTTTTGTGAAGAAAAAGCTATTGTGGTTCTTTATGTGGATGCGTTGAAAACCTTAGCTTCTTGATCTTTTATTGAGTAATTTGGTACTATTTCGTCGATCGAGTCTGATTAGTTCGAACATTTCGGTTGAAACAGCGTTACCTTGCAATAGAACAGAGAGGCTCGAATCGATTTAATTAATGTTTGCATTAAGATCGCTTGATGTTTGTATAACACGCAAGTAAAAAATCTTTGGATTTCTCGTTAGACACGCAGACACTTATCAAAGATAGCAAACTGATGAAATTATACCCAAAGATTAATTTTTTTTCATTCTCTTCACCTTTCATCGTAGATCATTCATTAGGTTTTCATTTTGATTAATTGAAACCCTTCCAAGATGCCTCCGTTTATAAAAAGCCTCAAGATCATATGCGTACCTGCTAAGATCGGTGATCATAGATGGGAAGGAATAAAAAGAAAAGAAAAGCATTCCACTTTCCAGAATGTGGATACTGGAAGACCGATAGAGACGTGGTAATAAGATTTATTTCGATTTGGTGTTCGTAATCCATGTTCGAACGATATTTGTCCGGAAGGAAAAAAGGACACTCGTACAGAAGTAAACTCGTGTTTCAAACGAATATTCTTTTATATGAAAATTTACACGAAAATCGAACAGAACGGTTCGGTGAATTTTCCAATTCTTTTTTTCGTATAAAGATAGTTAATATTTCTTCTGTGTTTCATTTACTTCGCGAATGTATGTTTTAATGATAGGGAAAACTACAGAGAATATACCTCGATGTATTTTCTGTCCTCTTTTTTTTGTTTTTCATCTACTTTTTCAGCACGGACAACGTGTGATAAAGGAACACGACCTACATTTAATAATAAAAGCCGATTCAAAAAATAGCGTTATCTCTTTCGCGTGTTTTTGCAAAATGAAGAAGTATATGAGAGGAATGATTCAGAATGTTCGTCGAAAAGATGTGTAATGGATGCTTACTATTCATGAACTTTCTTTTTATCAATGGCGGACCTATGTACAGGAGGCTTTACCAATACTGAACATTTTTTTTCATGAAAGCACGAAATAGTATTGAGTTTGTGTTCTCTTATTATTTAAATAGAAATATTTGTTGTAACGCAATAATATAAGAAAGAGAATACTTTATTACTTCTTCTTTATGGTAAATCAAATTTTATCAAGTTATTATCATATTTTACCATAATTGGAATGAAGTTTGTTACGTGTACTCTCTCTCTCTCTCTCTCTGTCTATTTTTTTCTTTCTCTCTCATAATATATACATATATGATATAGTATCCTTTCTTACTCTTTCTTTCTTTCTCTCTGTCGGGTGACACAATAAGCTTGTTTACAACGAATATTGCATGTGATGACGTCGGTAAATTGAACATTTGTGATGATCCACAATTGTTGAGTACATACCATTTTCGTCTCACTACCAGATTGAAAACGAATGTGTAAAAGTACCCTTAAAATAGATGACAAATGTATTTATAATTCAGGATGTTTATTCAATGTGTAATTAAAAGCCACAATTCTTTAATATCAGAACTTTTCAAGTTGTTTTTGTGAAACACGGAATTAACAAATGAAACAAATTTTTGACTTTTATAACTACGACAAATGAGCCATTTATGAAGGAGTACACAATACATACAGATAACTATATATATATATATATATATATATATATATATATATATATATATATATATATATATATATTTTCGTATACAATATGTACTCATCTTTGCAGAAAGATTTCTAAAAATACGAGAACAGTACAACAAAACGGTGCTACAAATTCATGAAACTTGTCTCTCTCTTTCTTTCTTTCTTGTGTATTATCTTGGTCCCGTTCCATTTTCCTTTTTTTTTAACGAACCTAATTTTCATCACATTTTACCCACCTTCTCTTAATACACCTTTTTCGAGCGAACGAAGAAGTATGCGATGACATATTTTTCGATACTGTATACAAGTGGTATCTTTGTGATCAATGAGGACATTTCCTTTGTATCGTTAACACGAAGAGAACGAGAACTTATTACTTCTTACTTGCGGTTTTTTTCTATCTTTCCTTTTTTTTGTTTCTGTTCATTTCTTTACGTTGCATCCTACCTTCATCTCTCTCTCTCTCTTTCTCTTTCTCTTTCTCTTTCTCTCTCATTTTTTCCATATACGTTCGTTTTATTTCTTTTCATGACCCTTTTATTATAAAAACGAACTTCTTTCAACATGATTGTGCTTTTGCTCCGATAATAATAAAGACAGAGAGAGAAAGAGAGAGAGAGAGAGAGAGAGAGAGAGAGAGAAAAGACGGAGTAGAAAGTTCTATGTAGAAAGACGAAAGCATAAGCATATAGATAAAAGATAGAGATGTGAAAAGTTTAGTGAAGCATGATAAACATGACTAAAAGTTTCTTAAGAGTCAAGTCAAAAATTCCGATCGATTATAACTTTGATCTGGTTAATCAACTCGACCGAAACGATACTATATTATATATCTACATTTTTTCTTACTTTAGCATCGTATCTTTTAGAGACGCTCTTTTCTTCGTAAAGCATGCTCGATATTCATTTCTCGTTGTATTCACGAAGCAAAATGTTCTCTCGCCTTTTGTGAACAATAGTATCTTTTAAATTGAAATTCGTGCTATACAACTATTCAATGTAGAATATATCAAAATGTGTTTTCTTAATATTTGTTCTTGATGCTTTAAACATTGTTATACAGACTATTCTACACAATAAATTACCGGAAGTAATAAATTTTTGTCGGACCTCTTCTTTTTCTATTTTTTCCTTCAATGATAATAATAGGAAATCACCTAATCCTTTCATACTTCCGTTTTCGTTACTCGTTCCGTCTCTTTTTTCATTGCAAGTAACTCTAGGGAGTCTCTTAACAAGTATTTTTGTAAGATAGGGCGGCAAGACCCGACAATGAAAAGCGTGACTCTTTCGTAATACATATTTACTGCATTAGTTGAAACAATTACGAAGCGAATGTCGCTGAAACATACGATTCAAGGTCAGACTGAGTGAGTTTACGCGTGTATAAAGAGTTCAATACGTCATTCGAGCGTTTGTATTTTATCACCTGGAATTACAATACACGTTAAGTACTAAGCTAATTTGCTAATTATATTAGGTGATGTGAGTGTTTAATGTTAGTAATGAAAAATTTGGAAACACGAAGATATTTTATTCGAATCTTCGAAATATAATGAAGCAAAATTAAATAATGAAGAGAACAAAATAGATAGGAACAGTTTGTTTAATGTATTATGTATATATATCTAATTTAAACCGAGTCTAAGCTTGATTAGTCTTTAACCTTTACGTCATAAATGCCTGTTCTTTCAGTTCTTGATGCCCAAACAATAAACTGTATCATAGCATTACGATGAATGAATTTCCTAAATTTTTCATAGATATAATGTTTTCGTGTCATGATTGAAAGTGACCTTGTACACTGTAACTGGCGATAAAGCTATTGAGAAGAATCTTGTTACGAGACTTTGACTTCGTCGGAATCTCGACAACAACGATGACGAAGACAATGTCGAGACGAGGATCATCGAGCACACAAACTTTCAGCCTCGATCCACGTGCTCTTTGAGTTAATGAAGGAAAAGCAAAGGAGTGAGAGAGAGAGAGGGAAAGATAGATACACGAGCGCGAGAGTCACTCGGTAAATATTTGATGGTTTGCAAGCTTAATCGACCAGTTGTTATCGTTGTCTATTTTACCTGGCATCAGAGCATGCCACCATCATTTGTTTCATTTGTCACCATGATGAAAGATAATCGCCAGGCTTTCGAAGAACATATTTATTAGCGCAATAAGCTTGAAGAAGTTTCAAATGAAAACCTTAAAAAGCCTTTTATAAGAAGCTTCTTTGTTGAAACTAATAAAAACATGTGATTAATTGAGCGAGTGAATGATAATTTTGTTGAAATTAATATATTTCGTAGAAATTTTAGAATATTTTACGAAAATGGATAGATCGATCATGGATAATCGTATTCGAACAATTAAAAATTCCCTCATTTCGATTTTCGTCTAATCACTGTCTGTAGACATAAAAAAGGATAAGATGATAATACGATGAAGGTTTTTGGAATTTAGTTTTCGGAATTCATAAAGTAGTGTTGCAATGTTAGAAGAATTATATTGACCCTTGCATCGTATTGTATCAACATGAATCTAGCTTATTTTTTTAATGGCTTCACTCGAAGTAATTCGTGAAAACAAATTCGATGTACAAGTTACTTCTCGTATTATCGGCTCTTTTCGGTCATAAGCCACTTCATGATCTATCAGGGCATGTTTTTTCTTTCTCTTTCTGACTTTCTTTCTTTTTTTTGTCTCTACTACTATACTAAATTTAATATCGTCGGTGTGCTGTTTGAGAAGTGTACCGTAAATCAGTTAGCTTAAAAACTAAAAACATAATATAACAATTTCCTGTAGAAAAGAGAGGTAAACAAGAGAAGCAAGATTGAATGGGAAAAAATTAGTAGTGGTGGGACGTACAAATTGCATATGGGCTTTTACTCTATGCTTTCGTGAAGCCCTCGTCTATCACGAGACGATATTAACTCTTTATAAATTGCAACTACATTGATTGTTTTCCCTAGTTCGAAATCCTACCGGTAATAAACGGAGTTCGATTTTTTATTTTACTTTAATTTTTTGTTAGATATCTAAGAAGTTATGTTAGTGATACCCATTTTACTTGCTATCCGTTCTATATTGCTAAATGCTAAGTATCAAAGGGTTTAATTCCGAGAATTACGTTCTATCATGGTCTTATATCTTCCTTGAAAAATCGACTGAAAAGTATATAAATATGTATATGTGCCAAGAGTAGTCAACTATAAGACTGATATGTTTCCGTTTGAGAAAATACACGTATTTTGATTACACTTGAGTGGAATCATTAATTAATTAAATAACACGGTTTTTCAGCACGTCTTTCTTATTTCGCAATGTTAGTGTATTTATTTTCTTTGTGGCGTAAAAGAAACAAAATAATTAATTAAATGATCGGCAATGTATGTAGTCTAATATAAAGAGAGCACTTGTTTATCAATGACATTAATTAAGAAAAAAGAAAAGTGTTTGATTTTTCGACAAACGAAAGAAGTAGATATAATTTAACGATGACTATTAAAACTGGAAATCGTTTAACGATACATTCAATAATAATATATAAAAATTTATTAATTTTCTCAAAATGAAACGAACGTAATATAATTTATTCTGATAAATGGAATGATGAAAATTTGCCTGTTCTTTACAATCGTGTTCTTTTGTTTGTTTATGTACGAGTGCATTTATTGCTGTAATAGGTTGTTGGTGATCCGTGACAATATAATCTTTGTAATTAAAGGATAGAATCAAAGCACATATAGTTTCTTGGTAATAGCATTCGCATTTATTTAAGCACCTAATTGATGTCTTTCTGACCGAAATTTGCTTTGCATTGCTTTTGCTCGTTTATAGAGCATAAATTTCGCGAGATTTTTATTATAAGAAAAGTGGAACTTCCCGAATCGTAAAATTTATATTTTTGCTGTCGATCGAACGTCAGTAACGCGAGCCGTCCTTGTGAGTTCGCTCGTTCGCGTTATTTGTTCAAACAATGCGAGAGACCAAAGAGAACCGGCCATATAACGTTACGCGTCGAGCTCGTAACTTCGCTTTGTTGCAAATTTCAACACACTCATAATTAGCTCCGTTTTACAAAGAATTTCATTACAAAGATACGCATGGCTCATCTTAAAATTTACAGGAATAGCTATAAATCGGACCTGATGGCTGCTGATAACGCAGATAACTTTTCTTTACTAAACACATTCCAGTCGTTACACAATCACTTTTTCGAGCCGAAATGATCTATCTTTTTTGTTTTTCATGTTGAAAGAATGGTACGAATCTATAAAATTTATTCATTAAAGTTTTATGAACTATATATAGAAAAAATATATTACAGAAGTTTCGTTTGAGGTTGCGATCAACACAACACAGATTTACGAAATGGATCGTTTTCATTGATTTTGTTTACCGTTTGGCTATTACGTGTTCTCATTCACCACCTATCATCTTGAGATAGATTATGAAATTAAAATCTCTTATGCGTAAACAAAGAATATGCAGCGGCTTGTCTCGAAGTTATTAATTTAACGAGAAACAACGATAACGTTCTAACCACCGGTGGAATGAAATTTCATTTAAACTAGTTAGGGAGCTATTGAGGTTAGGAGAACGGGAAATAAAATTTCCTTTATCGGTTCCCACAAAAAAATCGCCAATTTCCTATAATATTTCTACATGATATCGTTGCCCAAGGGGAAAATTATTTTATTCGATCAAGCTACAAAAAGATTAAACGTAGCATGTGAGATCGTGTTTATTGTTACGTGTAGGTTCTAAACGGAGAGAAGAGAGATGTGAAGAGAAGAGGATAGAAAGTTCAAAATTGCTTTTTGACTGGGCGATGGAGCGAACACTACCGGTTATAATTATTCACATTGCATAATAGCGCATTATTAACCAGATAGAGTGGTATACGTCATTACTTGATAATTTGACATCGCATTGCGTTCCATAAGTTCGGTTTCTCATAACGATTCGAGCCGGGCGTTTAATTGTTCTACAATGTTCCATATTACGATGCATCACGAGGACTGTCCAGTAATTGATGTAACAACGATTTATGCCCGATTAAACGGCCAATGAAGAATCCTGACGTATTGTTCGATCGTTTCCATTATTACTGAAATGTGCTGGCTGCGGGAATACTTCGATAATCAGATCGGAGAACCATCATTAACGGTCATTCAATAAACGTATCGTTTTTTGATCTTATACCGTCCACAAAGCATCTGTAACGAAAAATAATCCCTCCGATGAATATTACAATATAATTCAATGACAAACCATAAAAATTTTAACGTGTTAACTGTCGAATTAATTCACATAAGTTCGTACGTTTTTCCGGTGTTTTGAATAATTTTATTTCGGATTATTTGAAAAAAATTCCAGGTAATATTATCCTTCAAATAAAGTTGAGAATACTTAAAGATCCTCCTAATAATTAATGCATATATGTATGACAATGAATAAATTTCAAATATTTTTTCAAACAAATGTTAAAATATAATATCGTGAATGTTAACTAGCTTATATAAAGAATAGGTTTCAAGAAATGGCTCCTTTAGCCCTCTTCGATCCAACAGAAGTCGTTAGATGAGATAAAGACAGAAATGGTAGCGACTCTTTCGCTCTTTTTTCTAAGTATTAACGCTTTCTCGGAAACGGATACGATAGAGATTATGCGATGATAACGATCAACAAAAACTATTTAATCTTAATCAAAAAGTTTTCCATACATAATAAATTATAGACCACTTTATAGCAAACGTCCGACTGTCGTAATAACGTTGAAGATTTGGACGTTTATAGCCTCGATTCTTATACGATTAATTTTTTTATTGGACTTTTATAAAACCTACAAGCAAAAGAAAGATTAAAATTGAAAGTTTCACGGTCACGTTTAATTTGATGTAATACAATGAGTTGAGCACTCTTAGCACATTAAGGAATGTTCTAAGAATTTTTCGTGAAAATGTAAGAGAAAAAAAATATATCGAAAGCAACGTTCACATTACGATTTTGTTATCGGATATACATTATATCAGTGAGGTCCGAGTCACGAAACGATAATCGTTAAATGTATTTATGTGCACTAAGAACGGAGCACGATGACCGTTCGTAAAACTATTTATTATACTTTGTTTCTTCGTTTTATTTAACGTAGGTGTATATTAAAATACATTTTGTAGATGTATATTGTCGTATATAAAATTCTGTGTAGTCAAGATAAAGTATTACGAAAGAGTCGTCACGTTTTTCTATTGTCGTGACGATTAGCACTCATTTGTTAATTTATGATTGTTACGTTACGATCATAATCGCAGTTGTTTGTTCACTAAAGAAGAAAGCTAGAAAAAATGGAAAATTTTCATTTTTCGAAAACAATGTTGGTTTCCTCTTGATATATCGCCTTACGTCTTTCTTATGATAATCTAATGCATATTTAATGAAATTATCCGTTTGTCAACAGAGAGGTGATAGATGGTCGTAATGAGCAGTGGATGGGTGATAAATTCTAAATTCTAGAATTTCTAAGATCGCTAATTAAATAAGAAATTCATGATTTCGAAACAAATATCTAACAAGATAGGACAGATTTTGTTTATTCGATAAGAAAAAAGCAACGCAAAAGTTTGCATGCTGACGCCTTAATACGTATATATGTATATTGTACATACTACGTACCTGTTCCCGTAGTTCCCGTTCGAGCTTTACGCGTTAATGACTTTTCCACAAATCTTTATAAATTAGTCGCTTGTAAAACATTTTAACTTAGCAGAGGTTGCAGTTAATCAGAAACATATATATGATACATGAAAATTTTCTTTTTAAAACATAACCTGTGTTTCTCATTTTCTCAAAATGGAATATTGATATTTTGTTTAAATATCAATATTGAAAATAAATTGATGAAAATAAATATTTTTGTGTATTAATATAGTTTTTCTGTAAAAAATTAAACTCGAAGTATAATTTTTGAATGACTGCATTTCTTAAATGTACTGCGATCTCATAATGAATCTTTGAGACTGTAATCTCTAAGCCAGGTTTAAAATTAATAATCTTTATAAGGAATTTTTATTTGATCATCGTTGAACTTTTTGTCGAGAAATTTATAATACGTTTATCATTATGAATAAGACGAGAAACAAAGATCACTACAGACACGAATAAATAATTTATTTATTTCTTATCTAACGATCGTACGTTTGACAAAAGAGTTGTTTATTGTGGAACAAATAGAACAAATAGAAACGAGTCAGGGCAACAGTACGACGAGTTTATAGTATTTCCAAAGATAAATTTGCTACTGAAGACTAATATATCAAATAAAGTCGAAGTTTACTAGCTTTAAATTCGGATCTATAGCCCAGAAAGTTTATGAATCCCGATCGAATTGTCGTGTTTCGATCTTGTCAGTAGATCACCGAAGAAACTAAAACAACTCATGAATTTACGTGAAGAGGACAAACATTTTCTACGATGTTGATGTTAAAATAATGTTGAGCAAATTATTAATTTGGTCAATAAGTAATGTCGAAAGTTGTATTTTATGTATAAACATATACACACATACAATACTATATATAATATATATATATATATATATATATATATATATATATACGTATATATATACATATATATTAATATATATATATATATATATATATATATTAATATATATAAATAATATAATATATTGTATATAAAAGAAATATATATATATAAAATATTACAAATTCCGATATTACTTATAGACTAACCCAATATTTGTATTGACTATTAGTAAAGAAAATAAAATAATTAATAAAAATAATGTGCGATGTGTTATAAAAATAATAAAACAATTGCTTTCAGTGTTATTTATTAGAGTCAAGAATAAACTATCGTCGGTACTATTCTCACAAAAGAAAATTCAGCTTCCTTATCATCTAAACCAAGGCAATTCGGAAAATATTGAAGCCACTGCATCTTCCTGAGATTCTAGTGTACTTCCTTTAAGTCATTTTTCCGCGTTACGTTTATTTTCGGAAATAAATTGTACGGATTGATCAAAATGAAAGACGCTGTATATCTCATAATACTCTACGAATAGGAGAGTAAACGTGGAAGAAGACGATAGAGAAACTGGCTTTTCTTTTTTGATTTTCAAGACGCCTTCGAAAGAAGCTTGAATAATCGTTAAGGATTTACTTTTGTTGAAATTTACTTTCTAACTAATTTTATAATACTTTTCTTCGTCTCGAGAAAAGAAAAAGAAGAAGAAAAGAGTTCATTGAAAATTATAACGAGACTATATAGTTATTCAAGATTCGGTAAATTTTTGAATTCACCTTGACTTCCATAGCTTTACGAAAGAACTGAGGTATCACAAAACCAATCGAAACTCGTTTCGGTAGTCGTAGAATAGTGGCTAAGTGTAGTCTCTTATCTCATTTTCGTGATGCAGCTTCTGGCAGAGCCTTCGCTTTTACACGGATTTCAAGAATTATTCAAAATCTGGTGCGCGTCTCCGGAACTCTTCGATTAATATGTAAATTTTCTTCGCTTCTGCGTCATTTAAATGATTCGCTTATAGTGGAAAATTAAAGCAGTTCTTCCATCGATATTTCTCTCTCTCTCTCTCTCTCTCTCTCTCTCTCTCTTTCTTTCTTTCTATCTTTTTTCAATACAATTTCGAAAAAGGAATAAGAACAAAAAAAGCAAGCTCGGAATCTAAAAACGCAAATCAAATTTTCTTTTTCTCTATCTTTTACTTCATGAAAACACGTACGTACTGTAATTTTGTGAATACGTGAGAAAAAGAGAGGAAGAAAATTCGTTATCGTTTGGTAGTGTATTCGTTTCGAGTTCACGTGACAATTATATTAGATATAAAGAAAATTTTCGCAAATCGTACTTCGTTTCAGTCATTGTATTAAATTAAAATGTTCGATATTTTTGACTTTCTTTACTCTTTTCCTATTCTTGCTTAAATTAATTATTAGGCTGCTCTCTCAAGGCAATGATTACGATATCGATTTTCTTCTCTTTCTTTCATTTTTCTCTTATTTATCATTTCACATTTATCCTTTTCCAAACTATATATAATATTAATGTATTGAAATTAGAAAATTTATCATAGTACGAGCCAATTCGGTAGATTACATTTCAATATGATCTACTCTGAGTTACGGTAGGTAGTAAGCCGTGTTGTAATCAGCATCAAATCGCAATTCGAACTCTGATCGCATTTAATCCGATCTGAGAATTATTACTTGCTCAATGAGTAATGATCTTTGGTGGTCTTTTTTCTCCTTTCTTGTTTCTTTCTATCAATATTTTATCAAAACACCATTATTTTTACGTGTATTCTCTTTCTCTCAATTTTTTTTCGTCTTGTTTCATGCAAAACGCACGTCATAGCCGCTGAGTCCGATTTCCGATAAAACGAAATATACGACTTGATAAAGATACGATCGCAATCTCCTGTCGTGGATGAGCATATTTTTGTTAACTATTCTTGAAAACATTTTTATTCTTTTTAAATATCCCCGTGTAGATATTATAATTTTGATTTATTTTAATACATGCAGAAGAACGTGAAAATAAATTTATGAAAATTCATTAGCGATGCATCAGCATTCTGTTTTTTTTTTTGAGATAATCAGTAAACATCCTATAACTTACTATGCGGAAAAATAAAAAGCAAATATTTATATTTTTCTATATTTATATAATACTGATTGCGAATAAACAAGTTTAGCTGGTTCCGTATTTTATTTATTTTCAAATTAATCTTTAAATTCGCAATATGATGCAACGTATACTCGATTATTCTTAACCTCCGCTGAGTGGTTAGCACGTGGCTCGAAGTTGACGCATCGTTGCTCCTGCGTTGGTCGTGGCGCCGCGTTATACTTCTTTCCCGGACAACTCGTACTGCTTGTCGTTTTGCGTCAAACGATCTCGAAGAACGATGAATCGCGCGAGATCATTGGATAGATTACATTACCTTGTTTTCTTGGGAACACATAATGTAGTCTTTTTTTTCACTTCTTTACGTCATATTGTCTGTGAGCGTATTTTTGCTACTTCTCGAGTACTCGAGTCCATTAATTTCGTGAAAACCCATCGCACTTTTTTTCTTCAGAAAAAATATCACGAATACGGAATGATGATAGAGTCATGTTTGTCACTAATGCAATATTTGTTATGAAATTTCGTATTACTACAAGATACTGTCCATTATAATTTTAATCGATTTGATGTATCATCGTAAAAAGTAAAAGAGAAATAATAAGAATTACACGTTGAAGTATAGAAAACGTTCAAATATCTCGAACATTTCTATAATCTCGGTGGAGAGCGAATATCGCATATCACCTGGCAGAATTATTCATTATAAATAAAATCGAACCTTCGAAAAGTGTGCTCCTGACGATTGATTGATAATATAATCCTCCCGTGAATATCCAAGAGCGAACGAATTTTCAAACTAATATCCGGATATAGCCTATACGACCGAGAGTATCGACTGATCATTTCGAAATATGAATCCGTGATGCAAATCACATACACTCAACACGAAATATTCTTTACGTTGTCTTTACAATACGAGAAAATATTTTGCAAATATTACATTATTATATTGAAAATATTACATTAACGATTTAATTAACGTTCAATATTTATTGCCAATAGTGTTAATAAAGACGTAGCATTTTGTCATATATATTTTTCTAATTACCCAAACGAAACGACTCATTAGATCGATTCTTTTCCGAAACGTGTTTCGTTACAAATATTTTTAAAGTCGTATCTTTATCGCATAAAATTGAGAATAATAATATCAAGGATAATGATAATATTGAATTATAAATTTGAGAATTAATATTCAAATGTGACGAGTTAATAAATGAAATAAGAAAGCGATAACGTTCGTGCAACGAAAAAAGATTTAAGTAAACGTTTTTCCTTTCTTTTTCTCGATCAAATAACGTACGCTCAAGACTGTAGGGTGTGCAAAGTCGACGTCGACTAGGTCAAGCTTGCTTAAAGCCGCTCGCCAATGGGACCTTTCACCTCCTGGCGCTCACGGCTAGGGAGATTAATTAAAAAGTTTGAAGAGAGATGCCGAGAAAGTTTGGAGAGTCGCTTGATCGTCGACGAAAAAGTCGACGAGCTTTGCTTCGCAAGACTTGTCCAGGCTATGTTACGTGTGTCAGGGTTGAAAGTATCTACGAACCACTTTGGCTCTGCTTCCAACACTGCTTCTCTTTACCTTCGTAACGAGCTTCGCGAGTCGTTTCTATGTCGCATACATTTTCTCGGATTATACTAGCACCATATAGAAACTCGAGTCACAGATCGGTTTCTTATACTTGGCCACTCTTGCTGCTAGCTACTATGGTTGTTGAAGAAGAAAGGAAAAGGAGAAAGAAGAGCAGGAGGAGAACGGATCTTATAATTTTGTACTGACGCTGCAAACGGGCAAAATTGCGTACATAGGACGTTAAGAGAGCGTTGGCTTTACAATGCAAATCCACTCGAACGTTTCTGACGGAAATGAGATGGTGAAAACACTGTAGTCTATAAGAAACAGAGAGAGAGAGAGAGAGAGGGAGAGAGAGAGAGAGGGAGAGAGAGAGAGAGGAGAAGTTTATCAAACTAGGGTATAAACTCTTGTAAATATACTATCGCATAGTATGGAGTATAATACGTGACGAAAACTATCACTGTAACAACGTTGAATGACGAAAATTGTCAACTCAAAGATAAAATGAAAATGAAGATTGAAAGGAGTCGTTCTTTTCTCGAACAAGCTTTCAACTTATCGAGCAAAAAATCTATTTAAAGCAGAGATCGAAACTTTCTTCTCGTCGAATGACCCTGAAATATTGGGCAAAGATAAAGATAGAGATAGAGGGAGAGAGACAGACAGAGAGAGAGAGAGAGAGGGAGAGAGAGGAGAGAGAGAGAGAAAGAGAAAGAGAGATAGAGAGAAAGAGAGAGGAAGTGGGATGCTCGATCGTAAAAAACTTTGATACGTTTCATGTCTGACAGATTATCCAGCTTACCGCGTTGCGCATTAGAGACGTTTTTGATAACACCAGATGCTCGCATATGCTTCGCTTTTTCTCCTTGCTCGGCGGCGAAACTTTTCGCAGGAGTCTCGTTCGAAACTTTCTAGCCGTTATACCGAAGCAATGTTTCATTTTTTTTCCATAAGGAGAAAGAAAAAGATAGAGATAAAAATAGATAGATAGATAGAGAGAAAGAGAGAGAGAGAGAGAGAGAGAGAGAGAGAGAGAGAGAGAGAGAGAGAGAAGGAACTATATTGATGATGCTTGTTGAAAAAGTTAAGACATCCAACGTTTCATTAATTCTTTTCTTCTTATTAATTCTAACCCTGTCAATTTTAATCACGATCTTAACTTAAGCTAATATTCTGTTTATTATATTTAAATAAGTAATTACATTTATATTCTTTTTGAAATATGATTGGTATGTGCATTCATACATACAAAATATAATATCTTGCAAGAAATTTTGCTATGAAACTTGACTATGTAAGCAAATTCAACGAATTTTGACGCATCATGAAAACCGATACGTTGATATACGGCTATCTTATACCGTCGTTGAAATTTGTCGACATTTCGTGATATCAGACTGATACCAATCATACCTTGCTATGGCAACTACTCCGTCAATGTTTATACTTATAAAATATAATATAATATAAAATCATTGATGAAAATTTCGTCGCTTTTAAAAAGCACAAAGAAAAACATAAATAAGGCACACGTTTGATTCTAGTTCATTTATTTGACATATCTATATTTTTTTTTTCATTAACTATATTCTTTGTAAAAGTAGAAAAAGAAAATGGGTCATTCTCGAGTAAATAAGCTATACAGTTTCTAATGCTAATGGCTAATATCCAGACATTTTTTGTACAATTCTGATCGAATGACATCAGCGATTATAACAATGAGATCTCAAATATCCGTAAATGTTTTCGTATGCTATCACACGCATACTGTCAGCTACAATATCGAAATCAAGATATTCGAAACCATTTAAATGCGCTTTCACCAAAGTTATAAATTTAATGTTTATTCATTTTGACACTTAATATTATTATCAGTAATATTATTACATTTTTCACATTCGCGAACAATCAAGGACTTTTTCTGTATCTTCGTGCGTGATTAATAATAAAGATTCTGTAATCATTATCTTTTTTGTGAAGATATTATTATAATATTGCTATCGCAAATTGGATCAAATCGCAATAAAAAAAAACTAGCTCTTATATATCATATATTTTTTTATAAATCTCGATAAATGCAGTATTCGAGAAATAACAGAAGAGGAAAAGACAGATAGCATTAGATAAAGATAAAGGAGTAAAAAAAGGAGAAACAAGAGAGAGAAAAAGAATGAGAGAGAGAGAGAGAGAGAGATCGATACATGATTTATTAACGTCGATAGAGCACGCACGTGCTCTGTGACATTCATTAACTCGACCAACACTAACTTCGGTATAAATAGGCATTTGGCATCGTTAACTTCGACAATTTGCTCTGTGATTATTTGAGCCGGCCAGAGGAAATTTACGTCCTCTCGTTTCTCGACGGTCCAAACCGAAGACTAATTTTAAGATCTTCTAAGAACCTACGACTAATTCTAAGACCTTTCTTACGTGAATAATATTAGTTTGATTTATCGAATGAAAATTTGATTTCGCCGTGGAATTTATTACGCGATGCGTTCATTTTTTGTTAGCGTGGTCTCATGTGCGAGGTAAGGAAAGTAAAAAAAAAGGAGAAACAGAAAAGAAGAGAAAAGAGAAAAATCAAGAAAAATTTTTCAGAGAATTAACAGCCGGAAGAAATTTAACTCGATCATCACAGAGGAAATTTTTGAAAAGAGCTTTTTTATTTGACGAACTTTTCTTTCCTCGGAAAGTATATAGTCCGAAGTGTATAGTCCGTAAGTATATAGTCCGAAAACTCTATAAAAGTAATGGTTTCGAACTATGCGGAAAGCCAGAGCGCGTATTATTAATTATTCAGAATAAATATGACATTGTTTTTCAGTGTCCGGTAATTTGTTCCGCTAAAATAATGTGATAAACACGAATATAGATGGAGTGTAAGAGCGAAAGAGAAAAAAAGAGGGGAGAGAGAAAGAGAAAGAGAGAGAGAGAGAGAGAGAGAGAGAGAGAAAAGGCTCGGAGAAAATTATGGCTGTGGAACGATGTTTACGTGGCGAAAAAGCGTGAGTAGGTATTTGTAATTTTACCTTCTCTTTGATATTATATGAAACGTACATTTCTCTTCCTTTTTATTATCGATTTAATTGATTCACTTGGTCATTTGCACCGCCATTTTAGTTAATAAATTTTCGACGTATCGATCATTCATTTACGAAATCGAAATGGAGTTCAAGACCACTTGTATTTATGTAAGATTTAAAGATCAGCCGAGTTCGATGGATCGATCAAATAATATTAAAGGTCACTCGACAGTTCCGTATTACGATTTAGGCTATGCTTCGATTCCGTCGTGTGAAAACTCGTGCGACATGGTCAGTCGACGTCGTGCTACTGATTGTGTGAGAGTGTGCTCAGCCCGGTAGAGGCCAGTCTGTTGAAAAAACATACGAAGCACATTGCATCATTTCTAGTCACACACACTGACTACCAATTACGAGTCCATTATTATACGCAGGATTCTCTCTTACATTAAAAAAATTATCGGTTACTTTTTTATAAGCATATTTTCTCAACGAGAAACTTCGTATTTCAGTGAGATTATCGATAATAATGTTTATTTGTAAGCACGAGAACTTCAAAGCCCGACGGTCGAATTATTTATTCGAGAAAATTTTCTCGTGTGGTGTAACAATTTCTATAAATACTCAAATTCGACACGTCACGTTAGAGGTTAATTCGACTTGCTTCGTCGAATCTTTTCGTATAATTTAATAAAAAAAAAAAACAGAATTTGATTTTCTTCGAGAACAGTGAACCTTTAATAGATCAAGTGGAAATATACCGCCGAAGCGACCGACATAGATCGGAAATCAACGAAATGACAACGATCTCTCTTCCTCTTTCTCTCTCTCTCTCTCTCTCTCTCTCTCTCTCTCTCTCTCTCTCTCTCTCTCTCTCTCTCTCTCTCTCTCTCTTTCTTTTAATGACGTCGTGCGCCGTTGACTAACGAGTTTCTCGGTTGCACTCGGTGCAAGGTTGTGAAATCTAACAGTTTCCACAACGCGACGGTAATCGGTCAAGATCATGTCACTTGCGCTAACGAAACCGCGTGGATGAAACGACCATCATTGAGTCTTGCACCAGGACATTTATTACTCCCTCTGTTTAAGCTCTTTGTATAACGACCAAATTCCGTGCTAATCCGATGAAATAAGTTCAACGATTATCTATCTTTTTTCGATAGTTTTTAAACATTACTTTGATAATTTAAGCGATGACGTAGAGGGTTAAAAATTAAAAAGAAATTTATTTGATATCCAAGAATCTTAAATCATTTTGTTACTACTTTTGCTATTTTCTGTGGGTTTTAAAAATACATTTTCTTTATAACAAAAGTTTGGAGAACTTTATTATTTTTCTGAGTTGAAATTTTCATAATGCATGTAATTATTTGGTCGTAACTGATTGTTATCATAAATTAATCATGTTTATTTATTTTTCATTCGAATAAAGTACATTGGGTGGTACGAAATATTAATTATGCGTATACGTGTACGTATTTACATCATGAAGTTATAAGATAAGAATTTAAAATTCTAAATCAAAATTTCTATGCATTGTCAAGCATCGAAGGGATAAAAAAACGATCAATGTACTATTTTTAAAAAAAGAACACGTTATTTCTGAGATTGAAGTTACAATTTTAATGATTTTTTTGACATTGAATGGGAAGAGAAAAACAAAGGCCCTTTCTCATCTCCTTCGAAGCTCCAAAGAGAAAAATTTGTGTTGAAAACGTCGTTGACGCGTAAATGACATATTCGGGGATTTCTTTTTTCTTCTTTTTATTAATAAAAAAAAGGTCGACACTTTAATCAGAAGAATAAAAAAATTTTTTAAATCGCGAAAAATAAATAAATCTTTGGGACTAGGTCAATGAGAAAAAGAGGCCGTGAGTTGCGTCTAAGTCCTATCAATTATACTTTCACCGACTCCAAATTGAATCTCGCGAGTGCATTTTTGGTTCTCTATCCTATTAAAAGTAAATATAGAAAAGGTTTGTGTGTATGGATGGAAGGATAGAGCAAGAGAGAGAGAGAGAGAGAGAGAAAAGAGCAACGAAGAAAGAAAATATGGTAGAACAAGAAAGAGGAAGATAGGAGATAGATGGATAAAAGGATTCTGAGAAGAGATAGAGAAAAACAGAGAGCAATATTACGGGTTTGAACTAAAAACAACTCTCTCGGCCGAGTCGAGCCGAGTTTGCGTCCTAATAAAGATTGATAAGAATTAATATTTTGCCGATGAATAAGTCAGTGGAATATTATCTTCTATTTGGTCCTATGTAAATCTATAATATATGTATCTATACATGTTGCCGTATATGCACGCTTTATTTCATTATTATTTTTAGCTATCTCATAATCTAACGTTAGTCTTCATTTTTATTCCAATTTTTACGTTTTCATTATAATTTCGATTCTCACATTGATTTTCTCATAAAAGATGCATGTATCTAACAATATCAAAGAAGTATACGTGTATAATTATTATAAAAAATACGTAGTATAGTTTTTAATCCGTTACACACTTATTCATATACTTTATCAATTTTAATAATGTTTATACAATTCTTCATATTTTGATAATAATAAATCTTTTTATATATACCAGTATTGAAGGTTTTGCATTTTATGTTATAAATGTTAGTTCACAAAACCATATGCGCATTTTCATCACAAAATAAATTATATTTGATGGATCGTAAAAGTCTACAGAATAAAATTGCACTTCTTTGAAAAGGAATACGATTATATTATATTATCATCAATAAATGTAAGGCAAACCAAATATGTGCGAAGATAAATATAATACATATAGTACAAATGATATAAGATTCAATATATTTGGCGAAAAAATGTGAATATAATAAAAAACATTAAATTTGTTATTGTAAAATTAGGAATGAGGAATTTAATTAAAATTTATAATAAAAGAAAATGAAATAATAATTGAATAGTACCTCCAAAATTTAATTTATATTAAATTTATAGTAAATTTTATAATTCTTTGAATCACTTTAAAATTTGAAATTATTTCATTGTAAGAAATATTGTATATAATCTATAAAAGTCAAATATCATACTTTGTTTAAATATTAGATAGAGACTAAAAAGTAAAAGTACTTTTTAAAATGTGTCCACCATGTGAAATGATACATTTTCTTTCTTTTGTTATCATAAATTATCGTCATCATATGTGTCATGATGTATATAATATAAGTACTAGTAATAATATAAAGTGAACTCCTAAATAATATGAAGTAATCTCCCGAAGAGAAAACCATAACAAAATAGCGTTGGGAGAAAAATCTCGTAGATAATGTGAAAACGAACTTGTATTTTAATCTTTATCAGTGGAGGAAATAAATATAAGATAATGGATAATAATACTTTAATAAATTAGCAAATAAGAAAAAAAAATAAGTTAATTCATTATTTTTGTTTACATCGATACAATAAAAAAATCACTAAAATCATTTAGCCTGGAACCTACGATTTTTGAATCAGATCTAGATATTTGCCAATATACTACACATTACTTTTAGAATCTTTATTTTTTTAGTTTATAAAATCTAAAAGTAACTACAAATTTTTCAAAAATTTAATAATTTTTTAGAAATTCAGATTCATTAACTTAAACGATTGGACACGTATTTCCTTATTTTGGACATAGAACCATTTGGTCAAATCTCATTAAAATGATCGAATGAATTACCATAAATTCTCCGTGCGAGCATCGTGAAACGTAATTCTTTGCATTTGAAAATGTTCAGAAAATCTGAACATCAGCTATTTAAGTACACAACCAAGCAGGCAATCGTTATTTCACGGATATATTGGGTTGGCAACTAAATGATTGCGGATTTCAAATAAGAAGGAAACGACAAAATCCGCAATCACTTAGTTACCAACCCAATAAAACATACACTATTCAAGAGAGTATATGAAAATCAGTAGTGGAAGTACGAGCTTCTTCTCTTTGGCCTCAAATTTCGAAGGACACCTCGATACTAAAGTTTTTCTTCGCGAAAAATGTCGAAAACATCATTTATATCATCAATGAGAACAAGAGTAATTCTTGACCAATTTTGATGAACAAGATCTCATTTTAAAGACAAAGGTTTAATCTAGGACATATCTTTTTTGAATTTTTGAAACAGCATTCTATTTTTGCTTAAATTATTCTCTTTTATAATTAATCAGCTTCTTCATTAATTTTACGAAAGATCGAATGAAAATAGATTTGCTGTTTATGAATAATATTATCGTAGTTAGATAAGAAGACTCTGTCCTGAGCTAATATGATTAAAAAGAATTATAACAAAAGATAAAGAAATGTGTCATTCGCGAATAAAACTACAAAAAGATTTATGCACGATCGTGTTCGTTGTTTATATATATGATACACAATAAACTAAAAAGATGTGAATTGTTTCATTTACTATTTGTGAAGTTCTGTAATGGCTTCAAAATACTTATCCATATTGTAGATAAAAATTGAGGAAGATTGATTTATGAAGTACGTTGAAAATGATATAAGTCAACATCGAAGATGATTGAAATTAGAAAATAAATTAACATGATACAATTTCGCAGTGATGAATTAAAAGAGGCTAAAACAAAATCATTTTTACTCTAATTATAAAAAACAAAAAATGTAAAATTATTTGCTTACTAACAGTTTTTTTTATAGAAGAAAGTCTTGTCCTAAAATATATAGCTTTCTATATTATTTTTGTCTTTGATATTGCTACAATTAATTTCTTTGAACTTATTAGCTAAAATAAAATTAAATTATAGAAAACGAAATGTCACAAATTGCACAAGATACATTTCTTGAAATCATTCCTGCAGATAGTAAATTAAAACGGCAATTTGAAATTAATTTATTATCCATTAAATTATGATGAACAAAAAATAAATGCTTTGGAAATGCACAGAAGTAATATTATTGATCATGTTGAAATAATAATTACATTGAAATTATCAGTCTATATGAAAAATGCAAGAATTTCTATAATTCGTTCTTTTATAATAACATGTTTGGAATAATCAATTTATTATAATAAAATTAGATATATGAAAATTACATGTTCACACACACAAATGATGATAGAATATAAAATGTTATACGAAAAACGGATCAATATTACTACGTATATATTATATTATTATGTGCCCCACGTCTCGACCTTGAACAAACACAAACATTGGAATATTTTGTATTTACTTTTTCGTTTCAAAATGAATTTTTTTGAACTTATCCATTAAAATATCATTGATACAATATAGTCATTTCATGTACTGTTCGATATCTATCTGTTTAAATTTCTTTCCTCTTTTAAGTTTTTAAGCAGGTGGATTTAGTTTTATGTATAACATAATGTGTAGAGTAAGTTTCGATTAGAATCAGAATGTCAAATTCTGCCAATTTATAAATAATATTACAGTCTGAAAATTATAGAAGTTATTCATTAGTAAGAGATACAATTATTCAATGTATATGCGTATGAAATTTATTTGTTCGAAGCCAATTTATATTATACATTTAAAGGTATGTAAAAATTTATACATTCAAAATAAATATGATCTAATTAATTCTATTGAAATTTTTACTAGATAAAACTTCTGTGAAAAGTGCAAATGTTTTATTTAAAATTTCAAACAAATTAAAAGATTATTTTCAAAATAGTTACTTATATACTCTTATATTTTTATCATATAGCAATATAATCACACGATCAATATATTTTTTCTTGATTCAAACGACCATCGAAAGATTGACTATAATTAATCATAATCGTGTATAGAGTATATAAATTTACTTAATTAAAATCGTTTATTTTTGATCTATTCTGTAATCTAACAAATTGCAACGATATTATTTCGGATAGATCGAGAATCTTTAACAACTTCCTATATCGTATTGTATTTTTATTATATAATATTGTAATAGAATTAGTAAGTACATATGAGGAAACTATTCTCCGAGCGCATACGTGTATAGAAACAAAAAAACTAATATTATGGGAATCATCCTAACCAAGGATCTCAATAACGATCCTTACGAGAAAACAACCGATCGGTATTCATTAACAATGAGTGAGTGCAAAAGGACACAACGAAACGTAGAGAGATATAGTGGGACACAAACTGGCACTATCTTAGATAGGCCGACAAATAGTAGTCGTTTCATTAACATTTTTTTCGTTTTGCAATTTATTATTATATGTCCTTCGCTTCTGGGCTTTCGACGGTGTCACGTGGGAGTAATGCGCAGACAGTTTGTTATTTCTCCACCACGATAAAACCGAGAAACGTTAGAGAGGTAGACGTAGATATATAAAGACCACTAAAGTTTTATACGATAATATGTGTAGAGAAATTCGTAAAATTTCGAAGTGTCATGGTGATGATCGGTTAGATCTTGCCAACGAGACAAAGCAGAAGTTCTCTTAATTGGAAGCGGGATAGACTTCGAATACGAACAAAGATCAGACGATGAAGCGAATATGTAACCATCCAGATGGTCGGATTGAGATCACTCGCTTCGAAGCAGCCATCTCGATTACCGCATTCGTGGTTTTGCATTCCGTCGCGATTGGAGTCGATTTCAAGAAATTGCATCCCAAGGGGTAGTTGGATCACTTCTAGTTTAAGAGAGAGAGAGAGACAGAGAGAGAGAGAGAGAGAGAGAGAGAGAGAGAGAGAGAGAGAGAGAGAGAGAGAGAGAGACAGAGAGAGAGAGAGAGAGAGAGAGAGAGAGAGAGAAAGTACCAAGATCACTGCTGGTGAGTTTTATTGATGAAACGTCTATAAATCGTTTCAAATGGCAAATTTTCTAGTATTCAATGAATCTTATTAAATTTCGAAAGCATTGAAGATTTTTAATATAATTTTCTTTAGTCCAATTTTTCTGTAGTTAACGTAGTTTGGTCTAGAAAGAAACACCGATAAGATTGATCGTTTCATCCAAACATCTTTTTCGGAAAATGAGCAACACCTTTTGAGCTTTCAAGAAAAGATACGTGAAATATCGCTCGTGAATGCTCTTTTTAACTTCGTGAAGTTTCACGTTTACCCATCTTCTATGAGTAAAAAGTGAATACGAAGGGGCCGTACAGCGGCATAATATAAACGGCACAGTCGTTAGATATAGTTATGAAAGATAAGAGAAAGGAATTTGGAGCGAGTTGAATGCGCTTGTATTGTACAAAAAGTTTACTTCTCTTTCTTCCCTTTTTCTCTTTCTCACTCTTTCTCTCTTTGTATTTCCCGTCATGCTTATTCTCTTTTCACGAATAGCTCTCTTTGTTCTCTCGAGAATTTACAAAAGTCGCTTTTCTGTATGCACGATAAAGCAGTACGCGTAAGTGTAGGCGAAAAAAAACATAACGATTGTTCAGCAAGATTGGTCTCGAAAACTATATTTCTCAATATTTGCATATGAGCAACGATTATACAGGATTTGTCAAAACTCAGAAAATATTTTTTTTTGTTCGCGAAATTTCTCTCATTTTTCTAATGAAGATAAAACATTTTGAAGCACCAGTAATTATTGAATATATCGAGTATTGTTATTATTCCAGTTAACTCAATTAACAAAATATGCATGGAGAAATATGAACTAAAAATTCCCTGAATTTTAATTAAAATTGCAAAGATGATAAACCATTTCTTTGGTTTATTTTTCCTTTCATAAAAGAAAAGAAAATGAATTTTTTTTTGAAGATTTTTTCTCTTTAATAAGATAAGATAAGCTTATCTTACATAACATACATCCGACATAAAGAAGTCATTGTGGATAGTTAGTAGATGCAGTCAGCTCGATATATAATTACGATGTTTCCTTTTTTCGCAGGTGTTCAAAATGTTTCTTTGACAGATGCCTTTAATGCGATAATTTACATTCTTCGGAACCCAGATGTATTGTCATATGTATAACCCACTCCAGAAGATATTAAACTTGATGTTACTCATCTGCTTTATCATTTTTATCCTATCTAGAACGATTGATCGTACTGTATCGTATGTATTTACATATATACGTAAAAGTTGAAAATATAGTTTACAAATTACTCATAAAAATGTTTATGCGCAATTCTATTATAAAGATACATCTCATGACGTCAATTCATCACTTTCTATCTCTCTCTCTCTCTCCCTCTCTCTCTCTCTCTCTCTCTATCTATCTCCTCTCCCTCTTTCTCTGTATTTCATCGAGCTACATTTGCTTCGCGATAAATCCTACGCATCGATTGAATTTGCAGATAATCAAATAACTCGTGTACATACGCATTATAGCTTCACGTGATATAAGTATTAGGACGGTCTTGATAAGTATAATGGAAATATTTGACATGTTTTACCTCATAATACCGAGGTTACTAAAGAAAAAAAATATTGAAACAATTCTGCTTGAGTGAACACCTTTAAACGCTAACGAAGCAGAAACTAATGGCGCTTTCGTAGTTGAATTGTTTATTAGTATTAACACATACGCGCCACGTACACTTTTAGTTTCGTCTTCTCTCTCACATAAACATTCGCTTTGCAAGTCAACAACTTAAAATAAACTTGATATTGAAACCACTAAATTCGCTAATATTAACCTGCTCGTACGACAGATCTCGATCAACTATTTATATGCACTTGCTTTACTCGACGAATGCATTATTATTACAACATCGATACTTCTCTATTATACATACACACTGACACATAAAGAGTTATCTAAACGAATACACACACACACACATACATATATATATATATATATATATATATATAAATATTAAATATATATATATTAAACATTATTAATATCGAATATTATGCGTCTCGCAGACTCGTAAATATTCAGTTCAAAATTTATTTCGAGGAAATCACAGAGAGAATGTCGCTGGCAACATCGTTAATGAAATTGCTCGCTAGTATTTCTGTAATTTAACAAGACTTAAAGTGAGGTTAAATATTCATGAATAATTGAAATAGTTCTTTTTATTGGGTAGCCATGAACGTATTCATGTTGTTCGAAATTTGTATCGTTGACCAGTGTCAATTTTACGTTTTATTTACCTGCCTGTGAACTTCTGTCTCTAGAATATAATTATGAATACAGACGAAATCATATAACTTTACATATTTAACAAGTCACAAGTAATCAGAATAGTTTTCATATTGTCTTGATTTATTCCGAATATACTGGACATACATAATGTCACATATATAGTCACACATTTAATACAATGAGTTGGTAAAAATATATACACAAATATATTTATACATAGATACGTATAAAATGCGTATAATAAATGTTACAAAATTGAATATTTAAATATTTCCCACTATGCGTAGAACGTTATGCATATTACCAAAAAAGCAAGTATCCTCTTTCATTTATGAGTCTTTCTTTCTTCTTATTTCCCCCTCCCCCCTTTCTCTCTCTCTGTCCTCTCTCTTTTTCTCTAGTTTTACTCGTTCGTCTATTGCAATGCGCGCGTGCACGTCACCTGTGCAACACTCGGCACCTTTGAGAACGTGGTTTGGTTTGCGAGTGACGTCAGTAATTGACCACGTTACAGTAATCCGAGCGAAATATAAATTTAAGAAGCTCCTTCCAGGTTGAAAGGTGAAAAAACTTCTTTTCTCATTCCTTTGACGAGATCATGGTACTTCAACAGCATTGGAAAATATTACGCGGTCGCATCTGAATTTTAGCATATCGCGAACACGAAACGGTGTATAATAATGCCAGTAGCAAAACCTATTTCCCCTACAGCCTTTTTCCTCTCAACTCTTCGCGTTGGAACCGAACAAGTTACCCTCGGTGGCACCGACAGCTCCCGCGATGAAAACTGTTGTACGTTCTCTATGTACACGTGCATACGCCCGCTTTCTCATTCTACACGGTGTACCGACTAAATTGTCGTGTCCATAGCTTTATTTCGCTTCCACAAAGATATCAAAAAATTTTAGTAAATTAAATTTCTTTTTTTACTTTTCATCAAATTTAGCTTCTTTTTTTTCTTAAGAGAACTGAAAATACAAAAGAATGAAATTATTTAAAAATGTGAAAAACCAATTAAAATTTTTAGTCGAAAGTATATTATTACGTACATATATTATTATACCATTATATGCATCTATAATATTATTCATCATTCGCGGAGTTAAGTTCAAATGTTTGACCCGCTTTGCGGAATAAATACGTACGTGGAAGCTGTAGTTTGCTTTACGTAAGCAACACTTAGGATTAGTCTGCGTATGAACGTACGAAAAGTCATAAGCGGTTATGGTAGTTGGCTGATTGGATGCGCGAATAAGAGCTAATTACGCTCCTTGTAGTATACTGAACTTCGGCGTTATTGAATAAACAAATTAAAGGAGGGTTCTGTGATGAGACGTGAGAAGCTTTGTCCTCTTCGCCATCATTCTTAGTCTATTCTCGTCTATTTTCTAGTTTCCTTTCGCATAATTAACAAATCGTTTAGTACTTAGTTCCTTCGTGTCTTCAATTTTGAAGCAACTAAAATGTTCTCGCTTGACGTTTACAAGATCGTCGTGGATACCTCGAAACTTCGACAAAGCACGTACCGGTAAATACCATTTGTTTTGTAGTTTAGTGTTAACTACAGTAAGAAGGCGTCTCGAGGATCGAGAATAAAAGCAAACATCCGCTCGCTGTATGAACTTGAGAAAATCGAAATGTGTGAAAAAAGAGAAGCAATCGATTGTTTCTTCGATATAGGTATTTTCGTTCCTAGGAAATAAATTAAACTAAAAAAGGGAAAGGGGAGAGAGAGAGAGAAAGAGAGAAAGAAAGAGAGAGAGAAAGAGAGAGAGAAAGAGAGAGAGAGAGAGAGAGAGAAAGAGAGAGAAACAATTTTTATCGTTATTAACATCATAAATCATTCGAATGAAGATAGAGTCGACAAATGAATTACCTAGATAGATAAGACCAAAGTTAAGAATAATTGAACGATCTATGTGAAACGATTCAACTCGATGAATTAGGTATATACTAGAAGCAAAATTTCAAATCAATTCTGTTCGCACACGTTTCAGATCCAAAGGAGATATAACTTATTCAATCAGTCAATCTTGTATATCCGACGACTGATCTCTCGATCGGTCTTAAAGTTTATTTGGATAATCTACTGAGTCAATTTCCCATGAGAAAATATATTGTATAGCGAATAACGAAACAACTTATGAGACCACCCGGTATTGTTTCTAGCAAGCGTATTGAATAGATTTTGCTACGGACATAATTTACACTCCTACGAATTCTCTCGATTCATGGAACATTGTATTCCTCTTTCATTCTCCCTTTCATCCTTCTCTTTTCCTTATTCCACACTTTTTCTTTTCCTATTAATTTTTTAAGATGCTTTTTGATAATATATAGATATACAAGGGAGAAAGCAATTTCCCTATAACCAGCACGCTTTTCTTAAGTATTCTATTTTTTGTTCGAAAAAAAAGAACAACAGAGATAGAGAAAAAAGAATCACTGTTTAAACGCGCTAACGGTGAATGTACACGTGGCTGATTTACGAGACGCGATGTGTACGTGCGAGAATTTCAATGGAAAAATAGGATACTTTATTGCTTGTGCTCTCTCTCTCTCTCTCTCTCTCTCTCTCTCTCTCTCTCTCTCTTTCTCGTACTTGATGTCACCCAAAGATTAACACGTAACACGTGCAAAAATCTATTTGCTCCAGACTTCTCATTCCGAATAGGATGGGAATCAACGTTGTCGCTTTAATGTTGGTGGTTATTTAGATAGGAATTTTCGGTATAATAAACGTATAGCCGCATCGTAAATTACGAATAGTACTTCTTTGAGTTTACCAATCGATTTCAATCTCAATATTGTAACCTATCTTCGATTATAAAATTTCAATAAAACACAAATATAAATTCGGACGAAGAAAAAGAAGAAGCCGGAAAGATTTATACAGAAAATCGACGATATCTCGAGCGCGTTCGAATCTTACATGAAGAGTCCGATTCCTCTATATTTTTCCCTTTCCTTCTTTCGAAACGATGCACTGATAAAAGGAATCGACCTTTTCTGCATTCGTATAGAAAATTGGCATCCATTGGATATATCTATTCGGTCGTATAATAGATATCCGCGTGGGACATCGATGACGTTTAATCGATATCGATAAACAGATAATAATATTCTCGAATAATGTATATAAGTAAGTATATGTGTATTTAATACTTATTATATACATTTATCTATTCTTTTGTAAAGAAATACAATTTACGTTAACCGTGTAGGATGTAATGTCATAGTTCACTTCATATTTTAAGATATTCATTATTATTAGAAAGCTTCTTCTACTATAATGTTCTTCGTTGAATGATTCGATCTTCCTTTTATAATTTATAATAACGATATTTATCTGAATTAGATAAGATAAGACTTAGTGCGTTTTTATGGATTAATTTATAAACAGACCATCACTTCGTGTCCATGTACTTATACGGAATGTTTCATAGGATTAGTGCTTCACCCGTTGAAATTATCAATTTTAAGCAATCGGTATTGTAGTTTAGAAATGTGATTAACCGATAATAAGTACTGGCATTAAAGCAGTGAAAATCAAATTACTAGTAGTATAGGGGGTTCATACCCCCGTGAGAATAGTAATTTGCGAGAGAGAGAGAGAGAGAGAGAGAGAGAGAGAGAGAGAGAGAGAATACGAACACGCGATACATAGCGATGTTGCCGACACATCATGTAGCCGACGTAGCACGATTTATGATACCGATGGAACAAGGTTATGCAAGCCTTGCATGGTATCCATCATTAGTTAGATTCTATCCGTCTATGAAAGGACGTAGTATCGCATGAATTTAAGCAATTCACGTTGGATACGCATTGATACGCGCTAAGGGCTTGGCACGCGAACGTCGAGATATCGTGAAGTACGTGTTCGAAGCGTTCCGATCGATCTTTTCAAAACTATCGTGAGATTAAAATCACGAAGCTCACTCTTTGGTACTTACGTATCTTCTATTATTTTCTAGAACATTGACTGTCCTCTATAATACTTATATAGCGATATTTTATCATTTGGAATATTTTCATGATATGCAGCCTCGATAAACGACTATAAATTCTTACTGATTATTTACTCCTATATACATATAAGATATCGAGGAGAAGCTTTACAGCGGATTTCATAACTATATTAAACTCATAATGACCGTATCTCTTAGTCACAGTTATTTTGAAACGTGTCTATAACCGTATAACACATACATGATCGATGATCAAAGTTTGCACCGTGAAAATTTTCTCATACTTAATAACGCTGAAAAAGCGGAGAAAGAAAAGAATGAATTTGAATGATTCGTTATAATATGAAACAAGTTTTCAAAAGTTTCCTTAGTGTCTTTTTATTTTATCATACGCAAATTTTAATTGGTGATCGATGTATATATTCTATATGTACTTAAAAAGGTATAGAAAAGATAATATTATCAAAAAAGATAATATTTTCTGTAATGTTTGCATCTCTTTATTCTTGTTGCAGAAAACTTAAAATACCTAGGATAATATTGTGCATTACTAATTTTAGTATGCTTTCTTTATATCTCTTTTTCTTTCTTCTTCGAGCCCTTACCACTCGGCTTCCTTAATACTTCAACATTTTCCTTTTCTATTTTTCTTTAGCTGTATCTTTTTATTGCAATACTATTGTCTCTATAATTATGTTGCCTCGATGTATACACGATGGGACGTAATAAGGAAATCCCGGTGGATCTTCGAAATTAGATTTTCTCGAATTTCGGTTGACTGTCGCGTGGAAAATTCAATTTAAGTTCTACAGATTACACCAAAGTCTTATAATTAATAGTAGTCAAAGTAGCTTTTTAATTAATTTTCACTAACCGGAAACTTTGAAGCTTCGGCAGATTTTCTATCACTCGTACAAAGAACTACAGAATTATTCTTTATATTCTTAACAATGTTAATCAGCTGATAATAGCTTCATTCTACAAGTTGTTATATTATATATATTACAGCATAAATGAAACATTAAAGCCAAGGTTTACATTCATTCTAAATCTAGCAAAAGGTAATCTAAAGGTATGTTTGAGCTTACATCGATTTTAGTAATTAATTTAATATCTTATAACATGAAAAAGACGATGAAATTCGGGTTCATCGAACGAATTTATTTCAATATAATTTTCTATAAAACGAAAGAATATCTAAATAAAAGTTAATGAAAAAGTAACTATACGTCCATCATAAATTCTTATTATTACGAATACGATGCAGATCTTGCATATTAGCGATAGCTTCACTGCAACTGCCATGGAACCAAAGATTAAAGCAATATCTTCTGAACGATATGCATGTAAATACCTATCGATTTATGATCTCAGCACTCAACGTGTGATTATAAATTGATTGATTGGAAGAACGACAAAAAAATAGAAAATATTAGAAATACTTCGAGATAACAACTGATAATAAAAAAATTATGTTGTCCTGACATTCAAGTCACGAACGATCTTCTAATAATTACAAAATCAAATATTGTCAAACGATATTCAATCGTTGAATTTATACGGGGATCATCTACGTCCTTTGTCGTCATCATTATAATTATCATTATTGTTATTGTTATTACTTCAATCGACCAAAAGCAATTAAATTAGAATCTATCCATTTATTAATGACTTTCATTAACGCTATGCAACGGAGAAAGAGAAAGAGAGAGAGAGAGAGAGAGAGAGAGAGAGAGAGAGAGAGAGAGAGAAGGAGACAGAGAGAAAGAGATAGAAAGAGTATTAGCGAGTTATCCCGATCGAGAATTAGCCAAATTTAATCTCGCAGTGTCCTGATCACGTTTCCATTAATTTCATAATTTCATGGCTTGCGTTGATAAGTTTTGCAAGTTTTTTTTTTTACAAATATATATGCACGAAAGTGAACATTGTGCAATGTTTTATCCGTCATTCAGTTGGGCAGGAAATTTCTTCGACAATGCCATACCGTATCTAAAGATTGTTCACAAATTCACCATCAAAGAAAAATTATATCAGTCGAATTCACCATCGAAGGAAAATCCAATGAGGAACGAACGAAAGATCACTCAAAATCCTAAGTTATTTTTTTCTTTACTTTTTCCATCAACATTTTCACCTTAAGTATGCCAGCTATGAATCTATCGAAAAAGTCTATCGTTGAAAAGTTCAGTCGTCAAGTTCTTTCAACCATGTCAAATATCTATTTCTAACATAACAATTTGGAAATCATGTTTCTCTTATTTCAAATAAGACGAAAAGATCGATTATTTTTTGAGAAATAATCGTTAACGATTTCTACTGCATCGGCATTTCACTGTCGATTCCATTTTCTCAAAGACGATAATACGAGCATAAATGCCAGTTCGCTTTTCCAATTCGCGAAAAAGCGAATCACACGACTATGGGAATTATCTCGTATTTGCAGTTCCATTCACGAGCTCATGTACTCATCTCTCAAGAGTCTGCCTTCGAGCGTTTATTTGTCGCAATGTTTATTATTGTTTTCGGTTGTATTTATCTAAGCATAGGGAGGTCGAAGGTAAAGAAGCGAGGAGTATCAATGTTAGAGGAAGCATAGTTATAGTCAACTCGAATAGGTTCTATGGAATGCCAGTTTTACGTCGTCTATCGTCCGCCTGTATACTTTACTAACGTTTATAACCTTCTTATATGGTAGTATAAAATTTCACTCGAACTTCGAAAATCTCTAAAAAATTGATTTACCTTTTTATAGGTGACAGAAAAGTGAGGAGATTCAATCGGTGATATAGTTGTTGCATTACCTGGTTGTTAACGCATTTAGTTGTCGATAAATTACGGAAGATGAGCAACTATAAAATCGACGTTACGTTTTCGACATCATCATGTTACGTACTATCGAATGAATATTCCTTCTATAAGTCATCTACTTTTTGAGAATTGAATCATTCCATAGGTATCTCTTTTCCTTCTCAACTTTTATAGTTTATTTTTTATTCGATATCTTTATCTTGTCGAATTCATGTCGAAAATAATAATGAAGAATGCGATACTGCAAATAATAATAATTTCAAGAAAAAGAGAAAGAAAGAGATGGAAAATATTCATCGAACAAAAATAACGAGGAGTATTGCAAAGCGTTCGACCTCGATTCGATTCGACGGCTAGCTTGAACGACGTGCGTACTCGCATGTATACTCACCCTCTCGCTTTACCCTTCGATCCTTTCTCTCGAGCATCCGTGACGTCACTGTGCTCCCACTATCGTCATTGCTCCCTCTCTCCGTCTCCTCTTCATAGATGGGGAAAGAATCGCGAATCTGGTAGCAGGAAGAGGTCGATACACCCCTCCACGTAGCTTTCCTCGATGAGAAGGACAACGAAGAGAATGAAGAGGAGAAAGAAGATGGGGGAAAATGAAACAGAGAGAGAGCGAGAGTGAGCGAGCAAGAGAGACGCAGGAAGAAATCCTGCGCGCGATCACTGCGCCCACGAATACACGCGAAGTTTGTGAGCCATACGCAACACGCATACGCAAGCGCCGTATGCTATGACGTCACAAGGGCGGGGTCCTCAGTAGTGGCTTTGGACCTCGACGGTGGTGTGAAGGGGTGTGCAACACGTGGAAAGGGGTCGCGTTGCTCGCTCGCAAACTATCTTTTCCTTTCACCTCATACGTTCCTACGCAGTCCACATTCATACGAAATGAAACATATATGTTATACACATATTTTCTTTCAACTATCGTGTAGATTTATTTCTATAGGTGTACCAAGTGACGTAATTCTACAGTGTAATTTATACTTTAATCTATATGTGTCATATGTGAAATATAGAACGTATATTATAGGCGAATATAATTCTATCTTTCTATTACTTTTTTTTTCAGGACTTTCTTTCTTCTACATAAGAGAAACTACCATTGGAGTTTTTTTACCTTTCGTCCAGAAAAAGTAGGTCAACGAGTAGGGCGACGAGTCGACCCTTCGAGCTGGCCCTTCAGCTCCTTGAACGTTCTGTATCGTTTCGTAGGACTTGTAGCATCGTCTTAGAGTATGTAATCGAGTAGTACAATGTGTCTCTAGAACGCGTAGATCGATGGCTGGATGTTAAGCTCTATGCATCCGAATTGTGTTTAGTTCGATTTCGCTTGAATAGAGAAGAGCCTTCGAATATGCTGTAGAGTTTACGAGATAACAATGGAACAGCTTGTTTGGAATAATTGGAAGATATGTGAGAAGATTAAAAACAACAATTTATTTCAAAGATGTATATTTGTCGAGAATAAACGTCTTATATTGTCGCGAGTGACATTTTACGGAGCTTGGATATTTATAATCTCTGAATTGTACGTGGATGGTAAAGAAATTATACGAAAGTAGATAGCACGGTACTTGGTCCGGTGAGATAGAAACAATGGCGATTGTACAATGGTAAATGGTGTCTATTAACTCTGTCTGCTCTGTACGTATTCATGCTGCAACAAGAATCTCAGTATATACGATGAATATACAGTCTACTCAAAAATGTATACAGTGTATTCATTTATTATAAATAGATATTTAATGAAAGATTTTTTTAAATTCTTTTTTAATGAATAATAACAGTTGAAAAGTGGAAGAAAATGGGTCGATGAAACGAATCGAAGAGAAATGATCGAATGGGATATAGATCTCCTTGGGATGATCGATATTTCGTCCTTCCAATTATCGGTTTCCCAATAATCGGTCCTCAATTTAATGAATGCCTCGTACGATCGACGTATTAGTGAACGAAGGGGTTTAGAATCAAGGAGAAACCACGATCCGATCATGTTAGTTTGAACAAAGCTTTCGGATAGATACTGATATTCGACTTTGGTTATAGCCACGTACATAGATATACGTATGTATTTTCATGTCAAAGAAGGAAACGTTCGTTGCCATCACTTTGCTTTCATCATTCTTATCGATTTGCGGAGAAAGATAGATCGTCGTTCCAATTATTGATTGGAACTTTCGTTTTCGTGGCAAAGAGGATCAAAGGATTTGTTACTAGAGTTGGTTACGTACAATAGAGTAGTCCTTTCTGTACAATCAATAATCAGCTTTCAGCATTTGTTCATTTAAAAGTAATTATCATCGATTATTTTGCAGTTATTAATCGAAGATTTATTTAATAAATACATATTCTCAAGATATGTCATGAACTAGTTTTGACGTAAATCAAATGTAATTTTTACAAGAAAAGTTATTGTCAGAAGTTTTCATTAAAAACGCTATGTTACGAGGCAACAGAAATGGGCTCCTTATTATGAAGGTTGTGATCATGAAACATAACCAACTCTATGAGACGTTATTCATTATCATGTTTTATTTATTGTGATTCTTCAAACTTTAGTTCGAAGTACTGAATGATTTTATCAAAAACCACCGAGTTGTTTTATCTCTTTTACTAGTATATTTCCTGGCACTTCCTTCTAACTTTATATCTCGCCTACCACCTTTGAACGACGAAGGATTTCCTTTTGCTTCTCCTCCTGCCTTCATGCTTTTTCTCGTTGCGTGCGATTTATGGTGGAGAAGAAAAAAAATCTAGAACTTTCACAAACTTCATTCAAACGATGCATGCGACATGTATGCAAGAGGAACGGAACAAAAGAACGGCACGACAGGTTGACGGAGTAGAAAAACAAGACCGCAAAGGTATATACATACATGCAGAGTACGCACTTTTATAGAAGGATTCGTACGAGTATGCGAAACTTTTACATTTTTTCATAATTCATTGCGCTCGTTTTACGTCGCTTTCCTATTTTGCTTTGGAAAAGGACCGCCTATTACACGTTCTCTTTATCTTCAAAAATTTACGATGAACATAAGCCTATTTCATTTGATTTACGCGGGATAGAATAGTCAAGAAATAAGAAAGATCCTAAGATCGATCTCGATTTTTTTATATCAAAAAGATAAATTAAGGTGAAACTCAGCATATTAAAAGAAAACAAGTCGAAAGTGACCTCAGAAGGTATAATTAGAAGTGTCGGAAACGGGGAAAACGAAGATTTCGTTTGAACGGATCATGAAAGGAAAAAAGAAAAGCTCGGCCACTTTTCTTCTGAGCGCATACAGACCCGCGTCTTATGTTTTACGCCGGGAAGTTTCTTTTTTAGCGGATCTCGACATTATTTATTCTCGTTTATAGCCTTAACTAATTGTTTTGTGGCCCGATCTGAATTGGATCAAGAAAATCGTAGGCAAACAAAAAGTTCATAGTATAACTTTCTTCGATTTTCGAAAGATCGATAAAGAAAGAGAAAAATCTTTTGATGAATTTTGAATGATTTTCCGAGGAAATTGAAAGTATTTCGATATAATCATTAACTGAATTAAATGGCACGATGATTGCCACGAGGTCGAGCCTAAAATTTGTCAAAAACCCTTGACATCGTCAACATGAGTACCATATAAGAGAGAGTGCGCGCGTACAATAATTCATATTTGATTGTTTCGCATCGCCGATCGTATTGGTGTTTATCGAAAATATGTTTCACCTTTTTATTCATTTTATTACAAATTTACCCATAAGAAATGAGAATATTATTGCATGACCTATATCGTTCAATACATTACACGTATCGTATAATCGATACTAAGTGAGTTTTAATAATTTAGATCGTAAAAATATATCATTGTTTTCATTTAATTTAAGAAAGAATCTGACGGTAGATTGGAAGATTTTAATCTATCTCGGTCGACTGAGACATCGTCTTAAAATGTTCCTTTAATTCGAAATTTTTAAGTTGGGTCATTTGACTTTTGTTGATGTTTCAACGAATAGATTTTTCCTCAGAGAAAAAGAAAGAAAGAGACAGAGAGAGAGAGAGAGAGAGAGAGAGAGAGAGAGAGAGAGAGAGAGAGAGAGAGTTAACGATATTGTATAGCCGGATACGATCAGGACCGAAAAATCAAAATTTTCAAAGTCTATTAATGAAAGAGTTATGTGTTGAAATAATTGATATTTATTCCAATTTTATGCACCCTTTCAGTCATTTAGCCACAGCATAAAAATATTGGATATTCATGAACGTATATAAATATTTTATATACATAATATGGTACGATCCAGATATATAAATAAATATTAAGATATACAAATAAGAGGAAGAAGCGATTCGATACGTAAGGATAAAAAGAACTAGATATGAAATAATCACTGCAATAAGAACGATTATACGTTAATTACGCTATAATACTCTTATGACGGATTAATTGTACATCATAACGTGTGCTCGAAAAATATTTTTCTTACTACACGAAACTTAGTATATATTTTTCCCGTATAATGTCACATTATAAATAACAATACGATGAAATGTATGAGAATATTCAAACCAGCCTGGCAATTAGCTATAAATTCTCTGATTTGTAGCACGGTTTAATGCAACTGATTCGGTCTATAATCTGTCTTCCAAAGATTTCGAAGCAGAGTAGAGAAGCCGATTAATTTATACGTCCTAATGGTTATCGCACTCATGATCGGCCATGGACGATGTTGGAGTTATAACAGAATTCGAGAACATTTGAATTCGAGAACATTTGAATTCGAGAATATGGTCGAGAGAGAAAGAGAAAGAGAAAGAGAAAGAGAAAGAGAAAGAGAAAGAGAAAGAGAAAGAGAAAGAGAAAGAGAAAGAGAAAGAGAGAGAGAGAGAGTGAGAGAGTGAGAGAGAGAGAGAGAGTGAGAGAGAGAGAGAGAGAGTGAAAAGAGAGTCGTTTATAAAGGGTAGTGAAGGTGGTAGTGAACCATCTGGTAGGGGGAGCTAGAGAGGAGGATGTTCCCGTATCTTGTTGTAAGGACAGAGCCGAAAGGAAGGAGTTTGTAACTAGTTTCTCCGTCAGACCATAGTGCATGTCCTCCGAACGAGAACAATGCCGATACACGTATACATACCCACCACTAATACATGTTCGCTGTCTTTTGAAGAGAGGCCTGCATGTTGGACCGCCGAGTTACGACGATATCCTGAACTTAACTGAAAGAAAGTTTTACAACAGTGGGATGGAGTATCAGGACGATGAGAAGGATAGAAATATAGAGAAAGTGCTAGAAAGACAGAGAGAGATAGATGACGAGAGAATCGACTTACAAATATCTAATGTTGACACGATGCCTGTATTTGTTGCTGGTTATAGCTACATTTTGAAAGAAATAGAGATAAAGAGAAGAGACTGGTTGAAGAATGATCAGAATGAAAGATAAGAGAGAGATAAGAAAGAAAAAGAGAGAGAGAGAGAGAAAGAGAGAAAGAGAGAAAGAAAGAATCTTGATCATTAAGCTGTTCGATCGCAAAAATTGAAGTTTTGAGGTACTTAGAGCTAAAAGAAGAAGCTTGGCCTAAGCTTTTGTTCTTCACGATTTTGAAGATAGCTTTTAACTATTACTGCAAAATAAATGTAATACCTCAGAGAGATTTAATTGAATATACAAGCAAAAAAATCAGCAGGATAATTGTTTTTCTATTCTTTTGCAAGAATTTCAAGATAATTTAAAAAATTTGTTTGACTTATCGGAAAAAAGAGTGAGAAGTAGGAAAGAAATATAGGAGATCTCTTTCTCTCAAAAAGTGAAACGTCGTCGAGAAGAATTAGCAATTTGGATTTTCGAGATAACTTTGGACGATCTTCTTTTCATGCATCGTACCGACAACTAACTCTTCTACTTCTGATAAGAGTTCGAATATCTTTGCAAAAGAAAATGACGCTTGGTACCTAGGAAAAACGTTGGGAGGTAGAGGGATTGCTAGGAGTTTTTTAATAAGTAGGAAGTTTTCATGATTTTCGACTGTCTTTCTTCTCTCTTTCTCTCCCTCTTCATTTTTCTTTTTCTCGGATAAGGGAAAGCAATGTTACATTGTTTGATAGAAATTTAATAAGTAAGCAAGCAAGCATAAAAGTAGACTTGGCAGCTAGGCATCTGAATCGAACTAACTTTGAACTGTTTAGCATCATGATATATTGGAAAATATAAGTGAAATTATTATTACTTAGATTTTACGCATTAGCCCGACTTCTATGATAATATGAAAAGACGTTACCTCGATGTAATTTGAATATCAAAGTTTCACAAGTAAGAAGAACAAGCAAGTATGTGTAATAAATAGAGCAAGGCCCTGAGGTTAGCTGCTATCAGAATTTATTGTAAGAATATGAAATAAGTGATCGTGTCGATGCAACGTAAAAATTGAAAATTTCATCGATACCAAAGTAAGAAAAAGACAAGAATGAATAATACAATTCGAAAAATTTATCGTAAGAGTGAGAAGCGTAAAGAATGAAATAATGTTCTGAAAGGAATTAAAGCTTCTTTCGACATTAAATCGGATAGAATGTTTCACCGAATGAAATATTTGTCTGAGTGTGAGAGGTTGGATTTGAAAGGATACAAAGGGAAAACTCGACGGTGAAACACTTTTTATTGCTCATTTTCGAAGCAACCTAAAACTACTATGTAAGAACTGGAGATGGTAATGCTAGTAATGCTGGGAGTTTAGTGTTGGGAGGGAATATCTTTCAATGCCATCGGATTCCATTATACCATTCTGATATTCTCGGCCGGTCAGTGCAACTTGACGAATGAAATACCAGAGCTAAAAAAATGAATAATGATGTCTCCGACAAGATAAGAAGCTAGTCGAAGTAGATAATTCGTTGTTTCGCCTCTTTCATTCCTATTCGCTATAATATCGTTTCAAGATAATAGCAATTATTTTAATTACTTCTCATCGCGTTGGAATTATCAAGAATGAAGAAAAGAATAGTCGATAGAATCGAGAGAGATATCAAGGAAAGAAGCTTTCTCGAGTATTTCGTACTTGGATTTCGATGTGCACTCGAAATAGCTCTATACGGTTTCGCCATTAATACAATACAAAGAACACGCTAATTTACCGAGTAAGCAGGATTCGGTTTTCTACGACTATTAGTAGCACGGCTTTCTCATTTAATCCTTATTTACTTGCTTTGGGACGCATATTACGAAATTTTGTTATCATCGTCGGTCTATGCGTTCTATTAAAGTGTCATTACATTAAAGCACCATTGAAATGCGAGATATACAATTAAATATTATGAAAAAAATGAGGAATAATTGAAAAAATGAGGTATGACTTACAAAGAAATAATCTATTCTTTTTTTTTCTATGTTCTAGATGGTGTGTCGAGTGCGAGCTCATCCTGCAGACATTTAAAAAAACGGATATCATCGTATATAATAACGTTATCATAAGCGTGCCTATAAACACGATTGGTTCGCGGTATAGCAACACGATGAATTTTCCTTTCCTCTATATAATAGCCGTAGAAGATTTATGTGAGAATCTTCGCGATATGGTTACCAGCAATAAAGATAACCGAGTGAAACAAGTAACAACCATGGTGTTATCAGATGTCGGACGTTCCACGCTATTGTTACTGTGAGAAATTGGAGCTGATGTTTTCCAAGATACATTATATTTTTCATATGATGTCAATTATCTGAATTTATTATACATAAGAGCATATTTTAAACAGGAAATAGTTGTCTTGTTGATGATTTCACGTTGAATAGAAAGAAGAATGATATGCAACAACAATGTCGATAAAGATCTTTGTTCTACAATAGTATAAATTAAACACATAATGCAACCATAGAAATAAATAAGTGCTCTAAAAATAATTTCATTTTAAGAGGATCGAAGTAAAATGTAGCTAATAACAGAAAAGAAGATTTCTCTTTGATTCTAAACAATTGGCTGGTATTACACATTATTATTATTTAGCTGACCGTTGTAAGCCCTAATTCTCACCGAATCTATATTATATAATAAAGACGATCCATCATTTTTCATATTTAATTCGATATTATATCAATTTTCCTTTGATAGAGAGAAGTAACTCAAAAGTGTTATTAAAATGTACGTTTGATATTATTTATTCGTATGGGCGAATATTCCAAAGTCGACTGTCGGCAAATCGAGAGGAGAAGTAATAGAAGAAAAAGAAGAAAAAAATAGAAAGCAGAAGAGAAAAGAGGTGAGACGTCGCGACGCTTGCGCCACAGCAACAGCAATTCCGTCAGACGGCGCCTCGACGCTAGCAGCGTCGGACGGACGGATCGCTCGCTCTAGACACCCAGTCAGCCTCCACAGAGCTAGCCGGTTCTTCTCTTCTCCCTTTTCCTCCGCTACCTCCTCACCCTCTTGTTCATTTTACTCCCACTTTTTGCACCCTTCGCGTTCGAGAAGCGCGCGCGCACATCTACGTACGTACACACGCGTACACATCTCCCACCACCCTTTTCGATATCCTTGCTCGTAGTGTTAGAGAAAGAGAGAGAGAGAGAGAGAGAGAGAGAAGGAGAGAGAGAGGAAATTACCATCCCCCGAATGACGCGAGAGGGAGTTAGAGTTCCTAGCTTGTCCCCCACAGTTGCAGTGCGTTCCCAACACCCGTGAGACAACCTCGAACTGTCCCGACGTAAGCAACGAAATACACGCACGTACGGATCGACACTCACATTCGCGCACAACGAGGGTCACGAAGAGACTCAATTTTTTCGCGTTCTCGTTTACTCTTCC
>NC_060955.1:15079837-15082337 GCF_910589235.1 Vespa crabro
TTCACGCAAAGCAATAACTAAAGGGCCAATCTACGATTAAGACAACGACAACGATGATGTAAAAAAACGAAGAGACGCAGAAAGAACAAAAAGAAAAAAGGAAGAAAGGCAGAGAAATGAGGACACTTCGATGCCTTCATTGAGAAACAATTCGCGTCACCGAGCGTCACTTACCGCCCCAGATATTAGCTTCAAAATGAAAGATCTCATAATTCTTATGTAGACGATGGTTCAACGTTTTATTAAATAAAAAATTTAATATCTATAAAAACACAATCTCACGTATTAGGTAATAAATCTGCACTCGAGGTGAAAGACGACGAGTAAAGGAGGAATTTAAAAGGAGAAAGAGAGAAGGGGTGAAGGAGAGAAAGAGAGACTGGTTCGATCTTCGATAAGAATGACAATGTCGAAGCGGGCATGACGGCGCTGACCTCGAGATGCGACGAGACCACCACTCTCTTGCTATTGTTATTACTGGAATTGGCACCTGGTGCAAGCTGTTATCCGCGTTCCTCTATCGGCGCGACATTAGAGACGTCCTCCAACGACGGTGGTGCGTCGTCCCCCGACGTAAGTTCCTCAACCGCGACGAGATAGCATCCGCAGAGCACGGCGAGGGTGCGAGTGATGATTCCGCCACTTCTTGGGAACATTATGTTTATCGACGACGCCGGTAGCTCGGCAACGGCGTCCACGAACGTCTTCGAGGAGAACATGACGTGGTCTCGTTCGACAATTGCCGGCTCAACGTCTTTTTCTACGATCAGCGAAGCCACCTCGAAAAGCTACGAGGAAACGAGAGAAGAACGAGGGAGGACAGAAACGATCACTCGCCTTGCCGATTTTGCTGTCGGTTGGACCGACTGGAACGGCACCGAGCAAATAGAGGAAAGTAGAAGAGAAGGGGAAAAAAACAAGTCGGTGGAAACTTCTAACGATCCAATCAAGGAGATCGGTGAACAGCCGAGAGGAAGAGATCCCCTCGGTTATGCCTGCGAAAGGGAAGATTCTTTGATTTCCAGCGTCTCCGATAGGAGCACTTTTGAGATCTTCACTGGAGGTTCGAGCCTTGGCGTTGATCTTCTCTTTAACGTAACCTCCGACACTATGAAAGATCTTGCCGTCTCTTCCTCCAACGACTCCATCTTCAACGAGAGTCTACAGTATACTTCGAATAAAAGCTATAATAACGAGACCTTAATCGTTTTTGGTGATAGCATGTATCCATCGGGATATACTTTGCCGCACATCATCCTAGCCTCGATCGTGGCTACCCTTTTGATGGTAGTAATCGTCGTTGGTAACATGCTTGTAATAATTGCGATTATGACGGAGAAAGCACTGAAGAATATTCAGAACTGGTTCATCGCCAGTCTCGCTGTCGCAGACTTCTTCTTGGGTCTTATCATAATGCCATTCTCATTAGCGAACGAGATCATGGGTTATTGGATCTTTGGCTATTGGTGGTGCGATATATACTCAGCGATGGATGTGTTACTCTGTACGGCCAGCATCATGAATCTCTGTCTCATAAGTCTCGATAGGTTCTGGAGCATTACTCAGGCAGTGGATTACTTGAAGAAAAGAACACCGGCCAGGGCGGCACTTATGATCGCCCTCGTCTGGCTACTATCCGCTCTCGTTTGTATACCGCCATTGCTTGGCTGGAAGAGGCCAACACCGGAAGAGGATTATCCCAAATGCAAGGTGAGTAATTTCTTTTTAATACCTTAAAATCAGAATATGGATGTTTTCATGTCATCCTTTCGTTTTACTTTTTCGATAAAAATCGAGAGTACACATTTGTTTTATCTATTCTTTTATAAAATCCAGATCACTGATATATTGGATTTGAAATATTGGAATTAATGATTATACAATTTACGATAGATAATAGAAGAGTAAAGAAGTAGAAATTTAATTCGTATTCTCACGCGATAAAGGATTCGTTAAATATTTTTGTCATGTTGGATAAATGTGAAAGAACATCCGATTATCGCGAGATCACATTGTGAACTCGGTGAAGAGATATCATGTGGGTTTTCGGGGCACGTTGATTTTGTCCGACTTTCTAGAGAATATGTCAGATCGGACTCTGAGCTAGATTGATTTGTTAGAAAAGCTAAGTAGTTTTGCAAAAACGTTAGAAATCGTATCCTTTAATCACATCGATCGATTTCAGGACTGTCAACTAAATTTGTAATAAATTGGCTTATTCATATTTCCTCTCCCTCTCTCTCTCCTCCCCTCTCTCTCTCTCTTTCTCTCTCTCTCTTTTAATCATAAATCTTCACACGAAGAATATTCCTAGATTAATTGGATCGATTATCGCTAAAATCTTATTTTTGTTTGAAAAAATCGCACAGTATTATATATACTGTAAATAAACTTAATATCGTTAGAATAAATTAGTTATTAAATATCAAAAAGTAAATTAATCATAATATTTTATTAATTATCTACTTACGCAAATTAATTAAAAGAACATGTAAAAATT
>NC_060955.1:15387337-15492337 GCF_910589235.1 Vespa crabro
CTGGAAGTCTTCCAGATTCAATTGAAGAAGGGTTACGTCATCGTCGATCTTAAGTTGGAACTCGCATCGCTATATTTGAAATCGGGATTAAAAAATCTCGGTATAGTCTTTCTCATGACTGATGCTCAAGTACCAAACGAGCAATTTCTTGTACTGATTAACGACATGCTCGCATCTGGTGAAGTTCCTGATCTTTTCGCTGAAGATGAAATAGAAAATATAATAGCAGGTATATGTTTACATTGATAAGTTGCAATAGACAAAGTTGATATTTAGAGCATTCGATTTTGTTAAATCATCATAGGCGTACGAAATGAAGTCAAGGGAGCCGGCATGCTCGACACTCGCGAGAATTGTTGGAAATTCTTTATCGATCGTGTACGACGTCAATTAAGAATTGTTTTATGTTTCTCACCTGTTGGATCCACACTCAGAGTCAGATCTCGAAAATTTCCGGCTATAGTAAACTGTACAGCGATCAATTGGTTTCAGGAATGGCCTCAAGAAGCTTTGATGTCAGTGTCAAAGAGATTTCTGCAAGAACTTAATGAACTTTCAGAAAGTTACAGGTTTATTGTCTTTTACTAAACAACAAAGTTGTCACTGTATTTTTGTACATATAAGATTACATTTTATATAGGGAATCGGTTGCAAAATTCATGGCCCACGCTCACACAAGTGTCAATATAGCTAGTCGACACTATTTAGCTAGTGAACGTCGTTATAATTACACGACTCCTAAATCTTTCTTGGAACAGATCAGTATTTATACGAGACTTTTGAAAACTAAATCTAGCGAGCTTCGTGCGCGCGTCATGAGATTAGAAAATGGATTGGATAAGCTCAGATCGACGGCAGTGCAAGTGGATAGCTTGAAAGAAAAGTTGGCCATGCAGGAAATGGAGTTACAACAAAAAAACGAAGCTGCCGATGCTCTGATTGCCATTGTCGGAGTTGAAACGGAAAAAGTTCAAACAGAAAAAGCGCTAGGTGATTATTTTAACTAAATGGAAACAGGACACATAAAAATCTCAATAAATTTTACAGCCGACGAGGAAGAATCTAAAGTAGCTATAATAGCCGAGGAAGTATCGAAGAAGCAAAAGGATTGCGAGGTGGATTTAATGAAAGCCGAGCCGGCCTTATTGGCAGCTCAAGAAGCTTTGAATACATTAAATAAAGCGAATCTCACCGAATTGAAGTCGTTCGGTTCGCCACCTGGTGCTGTGACAAACGTGACAGCGGCTGTAATGGTTTTGCTTGCACCAAATGGGAAAGTTCCGAAAGATAGAAGCTGGAAAGCAGCGAAGGTATCGCGCTATAAAATTATTTGAACATTTTTCAATATTAACTTTCTTGTACGTTCCTAGATCGTCATGGCGAAAGTAGACTCTTTTCTCGATGCTTTAATTAATTATGAAAAGGAAAACATCCATCCAGAAGTTATAAAAGCGATACAACCATATCTGAAGGACTCGGAATTCGAGCCAGAATTCGTGAGATCGAAATCTGCTGCTGCTGCTGGCTTGTGCGCTTGGGTGATCAATATCATCAAGTTTTATGAAGTTTTTTGTGATGTTGAACCTAAGAGGAAAGCACTCGCCCAAGCGAACGCTGAGTTGGCTGCTGCACAAGACAAATTGTCAGTCATTAAACGAAAAGTTGCTGTGAGTGGTCTGATTATCAAACAAAATGGCTTTGATTTTTCGAGGATCTCATTTTTTCTGTTCTAATAGTCTTTGGAAGAACAGTTAGCCAAATTAACTGCAGACTTTGAACAAGCGACGTCAGAAAAATTGAAATGTCAACAGGAAGCAGATGCAACTAATGCAACGATTGCACTTGCAAATAGACTAGTAGGTGGCTTAGCATCTGAGAATGTTCGTTGGGCTGAGTCTGTAGCAAGGTAAAAAAACTAATAAACATTAGACGTAAATAAAATAAGACGTTAAAAATTATAAGCGTTAAAAAATATTAGTTTCATGCAGCAAGCATCCACTCTACCAGGAGATGTTCTTTTGGTAACAGCATTTATATCATATGTTGGTTGCTTTACAAAACAATTCCGTCAAGATTTGTTGAATAAGCAGTGGTTACCATTTTTACGAAACCTGGAACCTTCCGTACCAATTACCGAAGGACTGGATCCTCTATCATTATTGACAGACGACACGCAAATCGCAAAGTGGAATAACGAGGGCTTACCAAACGACAGAATGTCAACAGAAAATGCTACCATTCTAATTAGCTCGGATCGTTGGCCACTAATGATAGATCCACAGGTAACCCAATAATTATCCATCAAACTAACGAGTAATAATTAATATGCTTGTCATTAACGCAGCTTCAAGGGATCAAATGGATTAAAGAAAAATACGGCGACGAGTTACGAGTCATTAGATCAGGCCAACGAGGTTATCTCGAAGTGATCGAGAATTCTTTGATCGCTGGCTCCACGGTACTTCTCGAAAACATTGGTGAAAGCGTTGATCCTGTGTTGGACACGTTGTTAGGACGAAATCTGATAAAAAAAGGTCGGGCCATTAAGATAGGCGATAAAGAGGTGGAATATAATTCTAACTTCCGACTGATACTTCATACGAAGTTGGCGAATCCTCACTATAAACCAGAAATGCAAGCTCAGACGACATTAATCAACTTCACTGTGACGAGAGATGGCCTTGAAGATCAGCTGCTTGCAGAAGTCGTGAAAGCTGAAAGACCCGATCTAGAGGAACTTAAAGCGGAACTAACAAGACAGCAAAATGATTTTAAAATTACACTGAATAGTTTGGAAGATTCTCTTCTCTCAAGGTAGTTTATGCTTACATCCTAAACTTTCATAATTTTTTATCCGTTGATTTGGCTACAATCGCACTTTATTATCGTAGATTATCATCGGCTGGTAGCAATGTCCTGGAGGACACGTCACTGGTTGAGAATTTAGAGACCACGAAGAGAACAGCCGCAGAAATAGAGTCTAGGGTTACCGAAGCTCGTGGAACTAGTCGAGAAATCGATGCTGCTCGTGAACTTTATCGACCAGCCGCAGCCAGAGCTTCCTTGCTGTATTTCATTTTAAATGATTTGAACACCATAAATCCAATCTACCAGTTCTCGTTGAAGGCTTTCAGCGTAGTATTTCAAAATGCTATTTCAAAAGCCGAGCCTGCAGCCAACGTTAATGGTAGAGTTCAAAATCTCATAGACTGTATAACTTACTCGGTTTTCATGTACACCACAAGAGGACTCTTCGAATGCGACAAATTGATCTTTACTTGTCAAATGGCTTTTCAAATTCTCTTGGCTCGTGATGAAGTTACTCCTGGCGAGCTCGATTTCCTTTTAAGATTTCCCATAACTCCTCACGTTACATCTCCCGTTGATTTTCTCACCAATACCAGTTGGGGTGGTATTAGAAGCCTCGCTACTAGAGAAGAATTTCGGTGAGTGAAGAAATAGGACTAGAATAACATATTTTTAATAATACCTCGTTACAGTAACTTGGATAGAGACATAGAGAGTTCAATGAAGCGTTGGAAAAAATTCGTTGAGTGTGATTATCCAGAACGAGAGAAATTTCCTCAGGAGTGGAAAAATAAAACAGCGATACAAAGGCTATGCATGTTGAGAGCTCTTCGGCCCGATCGAATGACTTACGCTATTACTGCTTTTATCGAGGAGAAACTCGGTCCAAGATACACTGAAGGGAGGACAGTGGAGTTTGTGAAATCTTTCGAAGAAGCTAGTCCTAGTACTCCTATATTTTTTATTCTCTCACCGGGCGTCAATCCTCTCAAGGTAAAGTAACTTTTTCAATATGTTCCCAAGTAACTGTCTACCAATCTTATTTATACTCTCCTGTATTATTTCAGGATGTAGAAGATCTCGGTCAACGATTAAAATTCACATCGGATAATCAAAATTTCCACAACGTTTCTCTTGGTCAAGGTCAGGAGACTGTAGCCGAACAAGCCATGGATATAGCAGCTAAGAATGGTCATTGGGTGATACTACAGAATATACATCTCGTTAAGAAATGGCTACCCTTGTTAGAAAAGAAATTAGAAACAACCGCTGATGGCTCTCACGAAGATTATAGAGTTTTTATGAGCGCCGAACCAGCAAGTTCGCCTTCCGGCCATATAATTCCTCAGGGTATCCTAGAATCGTCTATCAAAATCACGAACGAACCACCGACTGGCATGCAGGCAAATTTACACAAAGCCTTGGATAATTTTACCCAAGAGACTCTAGAGATGTGCACCAAGGAAGCAGAATTCAAAGCTATTTTGTTCTCTCTCTGTTACTTTCACGCTGTAGTAGCTGAACGACGAAAGTTTGGTCCTCAAGGATGGAACAAGATCTACCCTTTCAATGTTGGCGACTTGAATATTAGTGTTAGCGTACTCTATAATTACTTGGAAGCAAGTCCAAAGGTACCTTGGGAGGATCTAAGGTTGGTACTTTATGAAAACAACTCTCGAAATAAAATTCCGTCGAAGAAAAATCAATTTCATTAAGAATTCATTTCATACTTATAGGTATCTTTTTGGTGAAATCATGTATGGTGGACACATAACGGATGATTGGGATAGAAGACTTTGCGTTTCTTATCTTGAAGAATTTCTACAACCAGATCTAGTCGATGGAGAATTACATTTAGCACCAGGTAAAACCTTTTTTATTTTGTTATACGAAATCTACTGCTTTCAATTCAATCAACTCATTTCTTTTAAAGGTTTTCCAGCACCACCCAACATGGATTTAGCTGGTTATCACGCTTACATAGACGAAGTTATACCTCCAGAATCTCCATACTTGTATGGATTACACCCAAATGCTGAGATAGGTTTTCTAACGATGACGGCTGAAAATTTATTTAAAACTGTATTTGAAATGCAACCTAGAGATGCCGGCAGTTCTGGAGGACAAACAGTAACTAGAGAAGATAAGGTACATCGATAATACTGTTTATTTAAATATTCTAACTAATCAAATGATGTTTTAACAGGTGAAACAAATGTTAGACGAAATAATAGAGAAATTACCGGAAGAATTCAACATGTCTGAAATAATGGGGAAGGTTGAAGAGCGTACACCTTACGTGATAGTCGCCTTCCAAGAGTGCGAGAGGATGAATTATTTGACGAGCGAGATCAAACGGTCGCTACGTGAGCTGGATTTAGGATTGAAGGGTGAACTGACGATTACATCAGACATGGAGGATCTGGAGAACGCTTTGTTTCTCGATCAAGTTCCACCCGTTTGGACGATAAGAGCTTATCCTTCTTTGTTGGGTCTTACGAGTTGGTTCGTCGACTTATTGTTGAGGTTGAGAGAATTGGAAAGCTGGTCTACCGACTTTATTGTAAGAGAAAATATAACGTGCTTTTTCCTTTGAATATTATCGCGTAATATTTTCGAGCAATTTATGAAAAAAACCTTGTAATTCTCGTTTAGTTACCAGCCTCAATTTGGCTCGCGGGTTTCTTCAATCCCCAATCATTATTGACAGCGATCATGCAATCGACGGCCAGGAGACAGGAGTTACCGTTAGATAAAATGTGCCTTCATTGTGATGTGACAAAGAAGAACAAAGAGGAATTTACGTCAGCTCCAAGAGATGGCGCATATGTCCATGGAATTTTTATGGAAGGGGCCAGGTGGGATATTCAGAGTGGGATCATAATCGATTCCAAGTCGAAAGAATTGTTTCCTATAATGCCGGTTATAAATGTGCGAGCGATTACACAGGACAAGCAAGATTTGAGAAATATGTACGAGTGTCCAGTTTACAAAACTCGTACACGTGGGCCTACTTATGTTTGGACTTTTAATCTTAAGACTAAGGACAAGCCTGCTAAGTGGACTTTAGCTGGCGTTGCACTCTTGCTTCAAACTTAAATTTTTTGTTCACTTGTAAAATAACGATTGTACCTAGACAAGTATAATAAAATTATGTGCCTGTAAAATATATCCGTAGGAAATATATACTCATTCACAAAAGAAATGAGTACATGAAAGCTTTTGTGTTTCGAAGAATACTCCCGAGGAAAGAGACGGAGACTTTAATCTCGTCTCGTCACTTAGCCTAATCGAAGTCGTTGCTCAGCCGCGATTACTCGACGTAAATAGGACGTGGATCGTCCGATGGTAGTCTCGAAAGACCGGATGGAAAGACAGGCCACACGAAAATACCAGAACATCGACTAATCGAGCGAAGGTTAATAAAACGAAAGACGGAGAAAACTAACTCGAAGTCTCGGAGGAGGCTTCCTCCCTTCTCGAACGAAAAGGCCGATTTTTTTACGATGGGGAAAAAAGAAATTATCTGTCATTCGTAGAAACTGCTTTCTTGAAGAAGAAAGAACAAAAGAGAAAAAGAAAGGAAAAGAAAAAGAAAGGAGGTCAATAGTGAGTGGAAGGAGTAATAAATAAAAGCTAAAATTTAACCGGCTACAAAGTATCGGACAATTTAATTTACGAGTCTCGAAACACGAATTGAGAAAGAGAGAGCGAGAGAGAGAGCGAATGAGAAATGGCTCTAAGACGAGCTGTAAGGAACAGAAGAGATACAAGATTTATCCACCTTGGAGACATAAAAGCTTTCAGATTGCGGCGCTGGATCAAAATTGTATCGTGTTAGCGAAAGAAATTAGATTTCCCTTCCAGCAGTCATCGTCCAGGGGTAAGAAAACCGTGCAACTTTCGTCGTAGTCGTCATTGTCGTCGTTGTCGACGAGAAACGATTTTCCAAAATAGAATGGAACCCTCCATCAAATATGCAGAGGTTATTAGCTCGGGAAGGAGCGAAGAAAAATGTTTGCTCTTCTCCCTTTCCTTACTTTGATACAGCCCTTAGCGCCGAAGGGAACGGCCGTATTCTCAATAAACTCAAGAAGCTTCGTAGGTAGACCAAATTCGAGCGCTCTCAAAGTACCACTTTCGAGAGATCCCAGGTGAGAAAATTTCTCTAACTCTATCGTCGTTAGAGAAAAGAAAAGAATAACTTCTCCTTTAGATGAGAGAGAAAATGGGATATTAAAACTGGTTCATGAATCCCATCAGATGTAAAGTCGGAAAGAGGGGAGAAGAAATTATCGGCTCTTTAATGAAGCTTGGTGATTGGTTCGGAAACACTCTCAACACTGCGATTTCGTGTTCGATCGTAGTTCTTTCTCTTTCTTTCTTATTTTCTTTTTCTCTTTGTTTCTCTCTCTCTCTCTCTCTCTCTCTCTCTCTCTCTCTCTCTCTCTTTCTTGCCTACCAAACTTCAATCACGCTTTTCATTAAGCCATGCCCGAGGATGAAGGGTATAGGCTCGGATCGAATAACCGGATGTGTTTCGTACATCAAACGGGAGCTAGCTATTATATTGAAGCTGCTTTCTTTTTTTCGCTCTTTCGTTATACACTGGCAATAATTGGAGAAACTTTAATGACTAATTGGCTGTCGACCATTCATTAAATGATATCTTGAAAAGTAGACGAGACATTGTCGAGACAATGCAGATAAAATTTTCTTTCCAAATAAATATAGGAGAGTTTGAGTCATTTTGAGTAAATCTTCTTTGGAATTTATCATGGGTATTTGATTAATTAAAATTCTATTCTAATGAATTTTCAATGTAGTCTTCACTTTCGAGGGAATAAATTAAGAATATGCTGCATACGATTGTAGTCCGTAACTATGAATTTGGTCTGGATATTAATGGAACGTCGTTAGTGTGACAAATCACTTGTCAGAACGATGTGTCATTCGGTTCGAAATCTGTTACGGGATCTTCGATAGTATATCGAAGATATGCATAGTATCGATCCAAATGATTGATATGTTCTTCCCGAAGGGGAATTCGTTCGGATTTGGCTGGTAAATAATATATCAATATCGATCCATTGTATCCAACGAGGTAGGTATTTTAATTCGGCATTTCAGTAATCCTGCTTTGTCTCAATTGCCATGACTTAATGTATATATTCAGAGATAGAAATGCATATCAATGACATTTTTTTTTTTAATAATAATAAATATATCAATATTTTGTATATCAGTGCAAGTCTCTTTTTTATAAATCTTCTATAGCAATCAACTTATATTGTTCTCAAAAAAAAAATAAAATGATCGCATCGGATCCTTCCGGTTTATTTCGTGCAATAACACAAGGAGAAGTTAATGGTTTCCTTTGTCTTCCTTTGTTCCAAGTGAAGACGACGTTGAGAAAGTCATTTTTCATCGAACACCATCGAAAGACGCCGGAATCGCTCATTTCGTCAGGTTAATCATTTTTAAAGGACCGACCGCAGGTGACAGCGGTCTCGTCATATTCCTCACGGTCTTTTATTAATGCCGTCGGAGGCATGTGAGCGACGACTCACTTTGGAAATTAAATTTTCTACAGTTGGCCAGAAGAAGAAAAAGATAGAAAGAGAGAGAGAAAGAGAGAAAGAGAGAATGAGAGAGTGAGAGAGAAAGAGAAAGCTCTCGTAATAGCAGAAGGATAATGAAACGGCGCAAAGGCTGTGCACAATTTGTTTTGCATACAACTCACATTTTTCATTTCTTTCTTCGTCTCTTTACTCTCTCTCTCTCTCTCTCTCTCTCTCTCTCTCTCTCTCTCTTTATTTCGTCAAATATATCTACTATTTGATGTCGCATCGTTTCAAACTCAGAGTATAAACGAACATCGCATAAGCGTAGATTTGACAAGTAAATACGTTGTAATAATTAACACGTTCGTAGCAAGATATGAAACATACCTACATCTTGTCTTTTCTGAATAAGCAAATGCTTAATTTCCGAGTAAGTATTTTCTTTCAAAGAAGTCATTTGATTTTTTTCTTTGTGATAAAACTTGCAGAATATTTATATGAATTGTAAAAAATAAATGGGAGATAGATATTCTTGTAAAGACAAGACAGGTATCTAACGTGTCCGAGTAACGGCACGTGTTCGCAATAATTCTCTATTCCTACCCTCTCTGAATTCTCTCGGCTAATGCTGTGCCAACAGCATGAGCTTCCTTTTTTGTCGGCTTATGCCGACAAATTCGACTCCACCTTCTGGCCGCTTTGTCTTCGACCACCCTCGTAGAATGAGAGAAAGAAAGACAGGAGAAAGCAACTTACGCGTGTTGCCTTTAATACCGTACCTGTGGATTTGGGACTCTAAAACTTTGATTCGATTTACACGTATTTTCTTTTTCTCTCTCGAGAATATCAACCAAATGTATATACTAAGTGATCCGTGTTAATCTCTAAATAAATTTATTTTCGAACGTACGAACGATCGATAGAATTGAAAATGAACGTCACTTTTAATATGTTCTAATCTCACTTTACCTTTTTATTCAATCTAATATATTTTTCGAAATCCATTCATTTATAGATTAAAACAATTGTTTCTTTTTCATCGATAATAAAGGTGAAGCATTTTTGATTAAAATGAATTCAAGAGACAGTAGTTACCGACTTGTCCTATATATTTATGTTTTTTACGTGTATCACCATCACAATCGTTCGAGTGTGAACTCTGATATTCAAGGCAGTAATGAAGTTCGAAATCGTAACGGATGCGTAGGTTCTTCAAAGTGAGGCAGAGATGTTGAGAGAATTAATTAAACAGTCACAGCGCGGAAAGGGCGGAAGCGAAGTAGGAAGATAGGGTGACTCGGAAACTGGAAGAGAAAGAGAAAGAGAAAGAGAAAAAGAGAGAGAGACCTTTGAGCGGCAAGTCTGTAAACCAATCAGTGACGCCTCGCTGATAGTGGGACTAAGGTCGAGCTAGCTAGATCGCTCGACTGAACTGCTTACTTGATTACGATATAACTTGGACCGTTCTATCGATTCTCCTTACGTAGCTCCGTATTTTTTGCTTGCTCTTGCAAGATATCTCGGAAAACTTGACGGCTTACGCAGCTCATTGATTCAGCAAAAAAAAACTTCCTTCGATTATTTTAAACGTCTTTTATAACCGATGGTGTCGAACAATCATTAAAACGAATTACGGATAATTTTCAAAAATTTAAGATATTCAGACTTTTCGAATTTTTTGTAAATGTTATGAAACACATGCGACTTATCAAGTCACACGCAGAGTTTAAAACAAATATCCTTTTATTATAACAAGACGGCTATATATGGATTTACATTTTGATTTTCAAAATTGCAACGTAGAAAGAAGCATGTGTGTCACCGACATTAACGTAACGCAGAGACAGAGGAAGAATAGTTTTTCGAGATTTCTAGAAGTAATAAACGTATATAATTATACATATAATTATAATACAAACAGTTATATACATTCATACTTATTGTTAAATGCTTACACACCAAATAATGAAAGCTATAATTCGTTTGATCATATATTCATCCTATTTTTTCATCTAGCACAGTATTTAATCATTATCGGTTAATATCGTACAAAAGAATAACATGGCCTGTATAAAAAAGATAAAAAAGATAGTCTTGGTAACAAGACGAAAATATAAGGAGAGTATGAATGGTATTCAGCAGGACCCTTATAGAGCCATTCGTTGGAAAATGCAAGAAAAAGTCGGAAAAGACAACGAGGTATCTGTCTGAACACACGTATACGTGAGTCGACACCAGATATCCTTCTCCCTAGGCGAGTATTCTCGCGGGACACGACAGAGAACAGATATTCGATAGGCATGAGCTTCGCCAAACAGTGCTCTGAGTCGATTGTATACCTTACTCTCTCTCACTTTTCTTTTCTGCAGACTCATCGCTTTATCTCTCTCTCTCTCTCTCTCTCTCTCTCTCTCTCTCTCTCTCTCTTTCCCACTAATTTAGCGAGTACCAACGGCCGAACTCCAGTTGTCCTAATTAATGTGTTTTTCTCGACGATAAGAGAGACAACGTTTTTGCCCCTCGTACTCGACGTTGCGTATTGTTTGAACATCAGCCTCCGAATGCCGTGAATTCGACGCTATCGTTTGCTGTACCAACCGAGTCACGACAATAAAGAGAATAACTTGCGTGTTTGTCGACACCTAATTATTTTACGTTCCCGCGTCTGCGTTGCCAATGAATTTGTGGCTTCACTCGTTTCACAAAGATACTTTTTGCAAGGGCTATTACATAGGGGCGATCCTTCTTAAAATCTTGCGTTCTCTTCTTTAATTTAATTTGTGTATTAACAAAAAAAAAGAAAACAAATCGATTATAAAAACAATACATCCACATTAATGCAATTAAATTAAATTGAATTGAATTAATCTGATATTTAATGCTCTTCAAAACAATCGAAGTGGATTTCGAAGATCAAAAAAAGATGACGAGACAAAGAGAAATTCACTTTACGAAAGTCTCGTGCGTGTTTATCGTCTTAACAGATGCTGTCGAGGCTCTCTTATCAGCACTCCTTTCACTATATATTCTCCAGCTCGAGGGTAAATTTGAGAACTTCCGAGAGAGAGAGAGAGAGAGAAAGAGAGGCGGTTCGGCACGGTCCTAACATTTAGAGAGAAAATATTCTAAGATAATATTTGTCCTAATATTTCTCTCTCTCTATCGTTCATTCACTTTAGCAACTTTCATGCCACCGACTACCGTATTAATGCGATTAAATCGATACGTGATTCGAATCAGTAGATTTAACGAAATATTATGATAATATTTATTTTATTTATGTCTCTTAAATATAATTCACCTATTTTCATTAAAGTTATAAAAAAAAAAATAATCTTTCCGCTTGAAGAGAAAGTTTTCATTGAACATTGCTTCTAATTGGAGAGAAAGTCGAAGAATGAATTGAAAAGATACACTCGTGCTTGATAAAACTTTAAATCTATTTTGTAGGACAACAATCACGAACAATTTGCGGACACAATAGCAGCGGAGCAACATGATGCTCTCGGCTGGCTGCTCGTCAATAACCTTGAATGATTTTACATTATTTTGAAGTGTATAACTCGTAAAGGTTACGGTCACGATTTGTATGCTTTGCGAGCCGATGGTAATTAGAAAATTATTATCACTTATTTTTCAACTTTCAAACATTGTTGTTCTTTTAATTTGCAAACACTCCTTAAATTTCTGTTAAATATGTCTCAATAAGAAAAAAAGAATAACGAAGAAAATAAAGATATTGCAGATTGCAGTTACTTCTCATAGACTTTTTATGGAAATAATTGCATACGCATCGAGACGTCAAAATATTTCTTTTTTATATCGTGCGATGTTTACTCGCTCTCTCTTTATCTCTTTCGCATACTTTTTAATCTTCGATGTTTCGAGCTTACACGCTTCGAATAGTACGGCTTTATCGCCGACGTCGAGACAAAGCTGACTCCGATTAAAAATTTCACCGATAGTCCATTGAAAAGCATCCCCGATCGGCAACCCTTCCTGCTACAAAAGCGTTATCGCGTTCCTGACAGAGAAAGCGTCACATCATGGAGTTCCATGGATTATACGTTCGTTCTCAGCTGCGGTACGCTCGTTTCCGTCGACGAGACCGAAAGCGAAACAATACGTGGATTACAGTTGGCATGATGTGCCTCGATTTCTCTTCTTTCTCGTTCCTTTTCGATCCCATCCATCTCTGCTTTTTCTTCTTTCCTTCCTCCGCGAAACACAACTATGTAATGTTGTCTTTTCTTTCTTTTTTTTTTTTTGTTAATCTTTTCATTTTCCATTTTCTTTTATTGTAGATACAAAACAATCGGAGAGAGTGGAGGCTAGATAGAATGATCTCTTCAGAAAGAAAAACATCTTAATTCTTTTTTCATTAATATTGAACTCGCTTTTATATTTCAATTTATTCTCATTAGCGATATTATTTTAACAAACACTATAAATATCAGAACTCAAAGAAAACCGTCGAATGCAAAAAAAAAATTTTTGATCTCAAACAAAACTCACAAGAACGGAATAATTCTTGCAAATAATTCTTATCTGGAGACGTGCATCCTATTGAAAATATTCACTCGGTACACATATATGTATTATAAATTAATTTCGTTTAAACAAACAGAGTTTATCGGTTATGCAAATGAACAAATGCGGATGTTAGGAGGAAAAAAAATCTTCCCCGACGAACAAGATAGCTGCCAATCGCCTTTTCGCAGAAGTAAGCGCTAAACGATACGCATACGTAGAACCATATATTTTTTTTTACAATCTTTAAGAAATAAATCATTGCTTCGTTGGCATCGTAAACTTTCTGCAATAAAAATATATTTTTCATTTTTCGTGAACTTCAAAAATTGTTTTACGTGTTAGTCGAACAATTTGGACAAACATGAATATATATATATATATATATATATATATATATATATATATATATATATATATATATAAAAATATAATAAAAAATACTTGTTTTATCGTAATCTTTCGTTCGAATGATAATATTATAACTGTTACGCGTTGTTAATGTCGATAATAGAGAACAGTGTAAATGAAAATTGTCTATATATCTCGATCATACGACAAGAAACGCAATTTAAATGATGCATCGAGCACTGGGAGAATGAGAGAGTAGGAGAGAGAGAAAGAAAGATAGATAGATAGAGAGAGAGAGAGAGAGAGAGAGAGAGAGAGAGAGAAAGGGTTGTTAACATCGTTTGCATAAAATCGCAGGTCTGTCGTTGTTCTCCCTTCGTATACCTGCAATGTATACACACTCCTTGTATCCTACCTGCAGGTCTCTGACGTATTTATATCAAACGGACGTAGAATGTGCCGCCCCGCAATTGCCAGCTGACTGGCCAGCTGAGTCATTAGGGGTTGTATTGTACGATCACAAGGAGATATAACCGATCACTAACCGTTATATCCTACTGATCTTACAGTAACAGGTATGCGATAGTAAACGTCTTTTCCAAATGCAAATCCGTTCACGTAAATATTTGATCATTATTTTTATTAATTATGGCATTTAAATGGCATCTATCCATTAATGGCATTTAAAAATTTAATGATAATATTTTGTATCATACATTACAATTTACTATAACTGTATCGTATTGTACATTATATTTATTTAGAAACCATTTTGGAGGAGGGAAACAAAAAAGTGAATTACAGGATTTTGATTTTGATTCTAGTCGATCTAGGTCGTTGGGTAGAATCATATTATAAAATCTAATCGTTTACAAAATTTGTATATATCGAAATTCAATGTCAGCTGACGATTTATCTAATGATCTCATTGAATATAAATTGAATGATACGATAACAGTACCTTTAAACAGATCTGTTCATCTCATATTCTATTTCTAAGATTCTCGAATGGTCGAGCTTTCTGTTTTCTCGATAGAGAATATACGAGCTGTCCAGTCAGTTTTCCAATCGATTTGTTGAAAGGAGTTTATCTTTTTCCTTTCTTTCTCGTCTCAAGGTTGGCTGATAACGAGCCGCTTATGAAACGAAAGGAAATTCTCTTCTGCTTCTCCAGTCCGTACTCCAATTCTTGTTTCTCTCTTTTTGAGACATTTTATCGATCCGTAACGAAAACATTGCCAATTTGTTCTTGTCAATTGTTCAACGTAGCAGGTGAAATAACGAGAATACAGCGAGTTACTCGATAAAGCCGATTTCTCTTTCCGAGTAAGAAAGTCTTGTTTATTTAGATTGATCGTTGTGCTTATCTCTCGAGTATGACAAAGAGTCCACGGAAGAATCAAGCAAACAAGATAGAAGAGAACATTCGACGAAATATAGCTCGTTGGTTTTTTCAAAAGTCCACATGAGCTTCGAAAATGAGATTAATCGTTTTTCATTGTCAATGCGTTATTCTCTTCTTTTTATAAGAAGAAAGAGAGAGAGAGAGAGAGAGAGAGAGAGAGAGAGAGAGAGAAGGAGACAAGAAAGAAGAAAAAAGGCAAATTATTATCGAGGATAAGATTGGAGCGTGACCAAACGAAAGACGGTTCACTAGTTATGTATTACGCAACGCATATATTATCATTTAAGTAACTTTCAAATGTGAAAATATACGCTCACCGATTGAATATTCAATTTTTGAAACGTGGATACATATTTACATTTTAATAAATTATCATAAATTCGTCTCTCTGTATTTAAAAGTATTTTCTGTAGTATCTTTTTTATGATTTTTTAGACATACCTAAGTACGTTTCATCGGCTTAATATGTATGTACAGTATGATAAAAATATGAGATAAGAACATAAAGAATAACATACATATATGATAAGCGAGGAAGAGAATAAAAAGGAATCGAAAGTTTTGAGAAACGTAACGTTGACGATGATCATGCAGATGGAAGAGTCGATCTCGACAAGGGTGCTTCGCCGGCCATGTCGGTTCTCAATTAAACAAATGCCTGGTAGGGGTAGAACAACCCTCCGGCATCATTTTCTATCCTCTCTCTCTCTCTCTCTCTCTCCCTCTCCCTCTCTCTTCGACCTTAAATCGCCCTATCTCTTTTTCGCTTGCAGGAAACGGGGGAAACGCACGTGTCGAGCAGCATGTGAAAGCCGAGCTAAACGCATTGTAGACCTTTTGCGTGTGTTTGCGCATATGTACGCAGCCCGTTTCATCTATCGTGTTTTCAAGGCCATTCTGCTATACCATATTCGTGTTCGTAAACTTCACCAAATTATGTATGCATTTACGAGCAAGAAGTCATGCATATACGCGTGTACGCGCTCATAGAATATATAATTAGATCCTCGAGCCTAGTTGTAATCAAACTAGCGATCCCATGACAACTTCGAAATTCTCTTGATCATGTCTTTCTGTTATTTTTATTCTTTATTATCGTTATTAAAATGACTTTTCTCTCTCTCTCCCTCTCTCTTTCTCTCTGTCCTTCTCTCTAAGTATATATATATATATATATATATATATATATATATATATATATCCTGGTGAAAAGATCATCGAAGCGTTCTCTTTTTCGCGATTTTTCATTCGTATGCTTGAAACTCTATTAACTACGAGAATCAAAAACGAAGAGAAGTGGTAAAAGGAAACGGTCGGCAAGTTGGAGGATGTTCCACGAAGCACTTTCGACTTCTTGCTGGATTACATTATGGAGCCAAATATTGAAACACCCCTTGAAGGCTGTGGTCAAGCCTCTTTGACTTTTCGTCGGCAGACGACTTCGTCAGCAATCGGCTAGCCGGTGAAAGCTCTTATTAATCCTCGAAAATAGTTCACAGCATATGCGAATACGTATATTTTGTTCTATTTCTTCCGTGAATTTCATTTTGAAAGATCGTAATCGTTGATTTGGCAACACACATAAATTGTAAAATTATTATTTTGCTGCTTACACGATTTTTATTTCTTTGAAAAAATATAAGATATATAAATAACCGTTATTTAATTTGAATATATTTAACTATTTGTTATATTAGATATGATTCCAATTGTTGTACATAACACGTTGCATAATTATTAATTACTAATTATTCTTAGGAGGACATTCAGAGATAGGTATACACTTTCCTTCATCGTTTCTAGCATAATTATCTTTACAATAACAGGCATCGTTACATTTCTGAAATAAAAAGAAAGAATGACAAAAATAATAAATATCATCCTTCATTGATTTTCATGTTTAATTCAAAATCCTCGCAAAATAGTAGTCAATAAAATATGAACGGTTAATATACTTACGACATTAACTATAGGACAAGGCTCTCCAAGAAATTCGCAGGTCGTCTGACAAGCTGAACCGCATGCATATATTTCGTTGGGTCGATCACAGACGATGTCATTACATGTAACATTCACTACAGCTATAAACAATTAAATGTAATATTTGATATCTATTATTAATTGTCTATATAATAGGTTGATAAATTCAGTTACAAGTATAAACGTGTTTTAATTCTAACAATAAGTGAATATAATTGAACTTATTTATATTACGATCCAATACTATATTGACCAAACAAAATTCAATTTATCGAGAGATTACATATTTTTTTTTTAATTTATAATTCTTTTCCAAATGAATAAGTACAAAAAAAATGTTAATAAAATTCTGGTAATTTTCAAAATACTCGCTATCATGCGTCCTCGTATTGTATAAATTTACTCACTAAGTAGAGACATTGTCAAAATAACGAATGAAATTGATAAAATGGATGACATTTTCTGTTAGCTGGTTATTTCCTTCTATATTCAGTATATTGGCAACTAATTGTAATCCAAAGGTGCAATGAATTTATATAGCAAAGCAATCGATAAGCTTCCTTTTTTGACAAGAAACCATACGTGATGATGCAAAATTTGTTGACATTGAGAATGTAGTATTGATAAGAAATCGACATAATTACTGCTTATCTAACTTACATTTTTACTATATATTTTAACATATGCATATTCTTTGTTTTGTTTTATACACATTTTTTATTTTTTTTATATTTATGCATACATATATAAATACGATAACTATATTGATGCTATTATTATTAAATATGTTATTAGCATAAAATACAAAAGATGTTATTCCCCGGTAAAACGAGTATAGATATATGCATGTTAATACGGGATTTCCCTGTGATCGTTCACTCTTCTGTTTGGCAGTCTCTTTCTCTTTTTGTCTTGCTAATTTCTAAGATAGCATGTTGTGCTAAGTATCCATGTGACGTCAAAAGAGTGATTCAGAATAAAAATTTTCTCACGTAATTCCGATCTCTGTTAATTGCCAACATGATTAGAGTGATAGAAAGAGAAGGTCAAGATTTTTAGAAATGGATTCGGATTGCTCGAAAGGACTAATACTAAGTGGATCACTAGAGCAGATTTACTCTTTCTCATCTCTTCTTCTTTCTGTCTTTGGAATAAAAGAAAGAAAAAAATGCAAAGTTTCAAGGACGAAAATATCTCATATCAAATTTTATATACTGGACATGCTAAAAAATTTTTTTGTCCATGTTAAATTATATAATAATTTTGATTACTGTCGATAATGTATAAAAATAAAAACTTAAAAAATTACTTATAAAAATTCTATTTTTCATTTTAGATAAACGTTCACTTTGGAAAGAACGTGAAAATTAAATGAAACGAGATACTTGATTTATGATTAAATATTTCATAATTATTGAAGTATCAAGAAGATGTAATTGCGCTCGTCGCATTTACGATAATATTTATTAAAGATATTCATGACTTCGCAGAAAAAACAAAATTATTATCTAACTACAAATAAACGAACGTATATATTGCTGACGAATACTTTGTTTTCGTGTACTTATTCCAGGAAGCATTGATAAAATAATTTATAATGTAGACATAATGTGGAAAATTTTAACGCACATGAAGAATTAATATTCATGCATATAAGAAATTAACTTTAGAAGTAGATTAATAAAATATTTGAGAATTTCGGGTGATTCAAAAGATAAGGGGAAAAAATATAACTCTCATGAGTTTCGTAATTTACATTGTTGTTTTTGTTGTCAAATGTGTATCAGTCGCCTAATTTATACCTCAACAATTATTTGCTATGAATATAAACGGCATATAATATAAAACATATAAAATAAATAGGCAATGATAGATTCGAATAAAAAATTGATAGATGAAATCTGATTTTGTGCATGTTATAAACATTTTAAAATATATAATTTTTTATCTTATTTTCAATTCAATTTGAAACTTTTAAGTTTAAAATATATGTAAACTATTTTTTGTAGTTTTTAATTTCCGATTACTCTTTTAATATTTTCAAAATGATATTTTTTTGATTATAAACGATTTTGTTAAAAATGAACGAAATGGTCAAACTGATTTAATCAAAATTGTATGGATAATTTTTCGTAAGCATAGAGAAGTATTGTTTATAATTTCAAACGAATTGTCTGATTAGTTTCAATATGAGGCATCCATTTTAGTATAAACATTTTAATGTTAAAATATAGTATAATAGTTTTCGTATTTAATACGTATAAGCGAAACGAGGAAAAATAATGTAGTTATTATTTACATAATTGCTTAACTGCATAGATCGAGAAGTCTGGAACAGCTGTGTATAGTAATTTTATAATAATAATTTCACGTATTAGTTCGTTGTAAATGAAATTGGACGCGTTGGTCACCTACGTCCAGAAAAAAAAGAAATTGCTAATACAAGTGATTAAATCAGACTTTTTATTATTTATTATAAGAAAATTTATAATAAATTAATTTATTCTTGTAAATAGTGTACATATAATACTAATCTACAAATATCAAGCTACAATTTCCAATATAAATTTATGTAAAAATTTATAAGAAATAAAAAATATAAAATAACATTTTAAATGGTACAGTTCTTGGCAATTCTTTTTCAATTGTTGACGGATAATATATCCTATTTTGAGAGTAAAAGTTAATCCTATTAAACTTTTTATTGTTTTAAAATTTACTGTCTTTTTTTTCAGATAAAAACCTGGTATTTAAGTAATCATGTTTAAAAAATCCAACTGCTATCATGACAATATTTCGTTACTATTTTTTTCTAATTTATTATATCATCATGATATTATGCTTATATCTCATTTGAACTTAACGCAATCTACAAGCATAACCATTTCAAAATTCAATGACACTATTTATCTTATCCGACGTATACGATTTACTAGCAACGAGATTTAAATTTCTTTATCGCTGATCATTTTGCAAAAATTTAATATTGAAATATTATTTAGTCTTGAATTTGATTCTACAAACATTTAGAAAATAACGAATCAATTAAATGAAGTCGAGTTAGTAATTACCATATTAATAAAATTTAATTTGTTCATAGAATTCACAGACAACGTATGAAATTTAACGAACGATATAAATAAAGATACGAAAAAGACATTACTAAATGCTTATTAGCGTTTAAAAGATAAAATTACATATATGTTTATATCAGTAATAACTTTTATATGTATCACTAATCAATTTACGTTGTATTTAAGAAAAGTATAGTGCTATATATTATAAATAATATTGCAAATAAATAATATTGCACGACTTTTTAGAATTATATATTTTTCGAATACGTTAATATTTATGTAACATGTAATGATGAACATGTAAAAAGAAAAAAAGATTCAGTTCCTTACATAAAAATCAAAAACCAGTCAGTGATTTATTTCTTAAACTAAACTGACAGGTAGATATATATTTCGGTGAAATCTATTAGGCTCAAGGACTGGTTATTGTACAAGTATGTATGTATATAGAAGTATGCTTTTAGTCATTGTATGATATGTTGAAGAATATGTGTAAACATGATGCGCGTATACATGTGTGTGTGTGTGCGTGCTTGCGGACGTGCGTGCGTGAATGTGTGTGTGCGCGCGCGCGCGCGCGAGAGAGAGAGAGAGAGAGAGAGAGAGAGAGAGAGCGATCGAGCGATAGAAGAAGAGAGAAAAAAAGAGGAAAAGAACAAATTAAAGAAGAAAAACAAACTTGGCGTGAGTCGGAATGTGGAGAGGAATCTACGAAAGATGAACGATGTCGAGAGTATATAAGCTGGTGGAGATCGAATACTGCATATCAGTCTTGTTTTGATAGAATATAAAGAAAGTAATCATGTCTCGCGTCATTATCGCTCTTCTTGTCCTTGTGGCGATCGCTTCTGCCTGTAAGCATTGTTCCTTAAGACTAAATCTCTTTGAAATCTAGTCGTCTTTCAATGAAAAATAGATCTATCGTTTTTTATAATATTTTCCTATTTTTTTTTTTTTTATTTCATTTAACAATTATGAGCGATACAACAAATAGATTTGAGAAATCTAGATTATTATTCGTATTTCGGTCGAAAAATCGTTAAGAACGAAACAAGTGAAAGTGATACACTTAAAAATCTTTCCAATATTTAATTAATGAGAACAATCTTTCTTCATAGTCCCATCCCAGTCAACCAATTGTGGGGAGAACGAAGAATTTAATACCTGTGGTTCAGCTTGTGAACCTTCTTGTGGAGTTAAAACAAATATTTGTACTTTGGTAAGTATTTCTTGAAACATTTTATTAAATCTTTTAGTTTTTACTTTTCCTTGAGCAACATGTAATATCGCGAATAATGTGTTCTAAACTTAAACATGATTATGATGTAATCTAATCGCTTCTTTCCTATGAACTCATCTTAGACAATAAAATCCTTAATTAAAATCTTTCATTATATAACTAGTAATAATATATCTAATCTACTCAAGTACATACCAAATTTTTAAACAAAGATTTTAATAATTTTGGAACAGTCTTTCTAATCATGTTTTTCATCCTATTTCAGCAATGCATAATAGGGTGCCAATGTAAGCAAGGATATCTTAGAGCTGGTAATGGCGCATGCGTTTCTCCCAATAACTGTTAAAGAGAATTAAGAGATTCTATTGAATTAGGAGAAGTACTATATATTAAATATCACTTAATGTTATACTCAAACGTTTACCGTTCCTACAACATTTTATATACTTAAAATTTTATTCATTTCTTCGATCTTATACATGTAGCTGTTACATTACTATAAATAAAATATGTTATTTTATCGTGTAATTATTCTTTTTTCTACAACGATTCATTTGTAATATCTCATAAAAGTATTGCGTAATAAGGAAAATTTGGAATAGATGCAAAATCGATGCATCTTTTGACTCCAACAAATTTTCAATCTTTTCGATGTTTATTTTAGTCAATTTCCGTGAAAGATGTCGGCAAACAATAATAATTCATTTATGTATAGAAATACAATTTTATCGATTGAAAGTGTATAACTTATCTTAGTAAAACTGAAATATATTTGTTAGTATATTAACAAATACTATAAATACTAAAATAATAAACGAATGTAAGAAAGTACAGATTCATCGATTATAAAAAGTGACAGCAATAATTGATTATCCTAAAGTTTTTATACAAAGTTGTTTTAATCGTTTTAAACAGATCATTTAATTCTCTGACAAGATTTCTTATCTAATTTCAAATTGTCACTCAAAATGCTGGCTCTTTTTTTAGTTCTTGGTGATTTTGCCTTGAGTAGGAGTTATCAGAGTATAATATAGTTTCGAATTCCTTTATTCATTTATAAAATTTGCAACATATCCTTCTATCATCAATTCTTTTAATGCCAAATGATGAAATAAAATTTAGAAATGCACCAACTATTGTATTGAAAAATAAAGGAAAATAAAAAAAAAGAGATAAAACAATTTCTATGTATAAACAGCTGTTTCAGATAAATTGCTGAAATTGGATTTCATGATCGTATTGCAGCGATTCTAATTCCAATTTGTATAATTCATTACAATTTGTATAATTTATTTAGCTGTAGATAATGCCATTTGTCTAAGTAATAAACTGTTTTAAATATACATCATAATAATGCTCTGCCTCCAATGGCTTTTTTCAAATTTATTATTCTTACTAAATCATTTTATATTTACTAAAGAAAGTTACCTCTCTTGATTTTCTAATCTCTTAATCTTTTCATCATATGAAGAAGATCTTCACAGATAATGTGAACATAGAAACAAACATGATAAGTAATATACATAGATAAAAACTATTTGTGTATAGAAAAAGTAGTATATAAATGACATTTTATCAATCCTATTTTTAAATTTTTAGTCGTTTTAAATTTGCCATGTTTCTCGTTACTACGATTCTTTTAGTTCTTCTTCTACGTCGCAAGAAAGTTCTAATACATATCGATTAACGATAAACATTGATAATTATACAACTAATAATTCTTGCAGACCAAATGAAATTTTTTTCAGGTGTGCAAGTAGTTATTCGATAACTTGTAAAAACTACCATAATATATCTACATTCTTATACCTACATACTTAATTAGATTTTTTTAAATTGAAAATTGACTTATTTGAGACGAATTAAATTATTTATTTTAATTAACTTATTTATTTGATTATTTTTATCATGTTTATTTACAATGGTGTAAATATATAAATGGATATATATTAGACGACAAAGAAGAATGAATTTTACTCAATGAATATTAATGTCCTATGATTGTAAAAAATGGACACAAAAAGTTTCGTAGAAAAGTTTAATTCAACCGTGTTGAAAAACCTGTACATGTGGTTAAAAAAAAATATAATTATAGTATATTTCTTAAATCGTTTCTTTCTCGCACTTGAAGTTAACATGTTTATTATAATATTTATAGTTTATTCACTAGATAATCCTTTGTCTAAGTAATCAATTATTTTAATTGCTCATCATAAGAATGTCCTATCTCTAATGACCCTTGATTCACATTTTTTTTATATAATTTCATATTTTATATTATATTTATTAAAGTGGGTTGTACATATTTTAATTTTATAATCTCTTAATCTGTTTGTTATATAAAGTGAATGATTTGCAAAGGTCGTAACTAAGAAAGTACGAAGAACCCTTTTATAAATTGGAAGCTACTTTTTAGAAATATTCCGCGTTATAAAAATCGCGTTATGCAAAGTTTATATTATATACTAGTAAATAGTAAGATACATACCGAAAATGATTTTTTAAAGATAATAATTTATTTATTTAGTTAAAAATATATATATATATTTTTATTTATTTCTCTCATTTGCATGCACCAAAATGTGTTTTATAAAATAATAATATTATTTAATAAAATTAAAAATTGCACATAAGTCTGCATGAAAACTATCAATCAATCGGAGTCGGCTGATTTTATGCGAAGCTTTATTTTTATACATAAAATGTTCTCAAAGAAACAACATATTTTGACAGGATTCTTTTCAAAGAAAATAAAACATTTTCAAAAATTCAAAAAAATCATTTCTTTGTTTAAATCTTCATCTTTAAAACGAGATCTTGTTCATCATAATTGACCAAAAATTATGTTTGAATTTATTGTTGGTGTAAACCATTGTGAAATCAGTGGTGACGAATAATCTTAATAGAAATATTAGGGGGACCGGAAAGTAATGTCGTTTCTGCGCATATCGATATTTGATTGTGATTAAAAATAAAAACTTGTTAAAAATTTATTCGTTTGAATTTAATTTAAGAAAGCGACATTACTTTCCGGTCCCCCTAATATTTGAAGTAAGATGAACGTGTGTAGGCATTGTTTCCTGAAAATAAGACGATTCAAATAAATTTAAAATAATTCTAAAGCTTTTTAATCTATCATTAATATTATTAAAGATTACTACATATTATTATAACATTATATTAACGGATTATAATACATATACTATTATTAAGAATATTATCTTTTTATTAATATCAATAAAACATATGCCATATTAGAAATATATTTTTGACAAAAAAAAATTCCTAATTAATTATGTATGATACTTATCAGGAAATAAAATTGTGATTACTCAAGATAAATACACACTTATGATTTAATTGACTCATCTACTCCATACATATTATCTGTTTAAATGTTAGTTTCAAGAACGCAATTATTATAAATAGTTGAAGCAAACAAAAAATCGTAAAGGGGAAATCCCAGTACATAATATTCGCTAATAACATTCGCACAACAGCGTGTATGTGCATAGAAAAGATATGTTTATACTCAATGCGATACAAGAAGAAACATAACTAAAGATTAACAAAAAATTCTATCCTGCAAGTACCGTGGAGATGGATGGTCTAATAATGAAAAAAGTTATGGCACATTAAAAATATTCTAGAAAGTATGAGTACAACACATTTCTATTCTTGGATACAGTCAGACAAAAAACTGACAGTTTATATTTATGTGAGTATATATGAATAGTCCGCGTTATGTAAAACCGTAGAGTGCGTTATGTAAATGCTAGGTACAATTTATGAGACTCGTTATATCGAAACCGCATTTATAAGTATCGCGTTATATAAAGATTATCTGTAAAATAAACATCATAAGTCATTTGCAGAAACAAAAACAGTTCGCGAATATAAATTGTACCGCATGAACAATATCGAATTTTATTGTCTAAATCGTTCTAAATCGACATGTCTCGCGTTACGACGATTATTTTTATATTAACTCTTTGCATCTCATGTAAGTTTTACAGTATATCGATTTAACCATAAATAATAAACCAATAATAATATACAATGAAAATTATACAATAATTCTTATGATACAGCCATCGTCTACATATCCGCTTGTGGATCAAATGCGATTTGTACCGATTGTGCGAGTACCTGTCCGCTAACTTGTGAAAACTATAATAATCCACCTAAAATCTGTTCTAGGGTAAGTAAATTTTTTTTTTTTTTAATTCATTCGCCGATGTTTTTAAAACGAATTAATTTATGTTTAGTAATTAACTTATTTCTTTGATTATTTTCATTGTAGATATGTAAAAAAGGATGTGAATGCATAAACGGATATATATTTAACAGCAAAGGTGAATGCGTTTTACCTAGTGAATGTTAATATTTCGTAGAAATGTCTAATTCAATTGGATTGAAGGAAATGTATATGTGCTTCACATAAATACAATAATAAAATATGATTATAGTATATTTCTTGAATTGTTTCTTTCTTGCGCGTGCTCAATGCGAATTTACTATTTTACAGTATGTATATATTTTATATCTTTATAAATGATTTAAAACTAGTCATTATAAAAAAAATCGTACTTACATCTAATTAGTTTAACGTGAACATAAAGCTTACATCTGACGTGACATTAATTTTAAATACATTTAGTATAATACATGAGTCAGTAATAAGGCTTTTTACGAATACCATATCTTCAAAAATAACAATGATTACAATTGACGATAAAAATAAATTGAAAATAATGAATAGTGTAAAACCTGAACAATTGATTGTTTAGGCTGTAAAATTTCTTTGTTAGTAAGCTATGTTTAATGAAGCTACGTTTATCCCTTTATATTTGTCATTTATTCTAAATGTGCTATAAATCTAAAACTTTCGCGTGAATTTGAAATCTAACGATAAGTTAACACATTGCACGCCGGTTAAATATCAGTCATTGAAAGCCTGAATGCTGGCTTCACTTACTTATCTCTAAAAAATGAATAGTTAAAAAATATTAAAATAAAATATCGATGCGCAATGTTTTAAGCTTTAATCTTATTCCTTTTAATTTATTTTATTTTGATTAAAAGCAGGAAAACTCTGGACTAGTCCATATTGAAAAATCCAATAATTCAAATCAATTCCTGACTGGAAGTTATATATTTGTAATCATTCTAAGTCGTTGTGTCCTGTGCCAAAATGATCCTTTCTATCCTAACTTTTTATGTCGCATATAAATTTTAAAAAACAGTGATTGAACGATATACAATAATAATTACATAATAATTCATATGATACAGCCATTGTTCGAACATTACTGTGTAGACCAAATCCAATCATTTTCTGTGTTCATTCACTAATTTGTGAAAATTATAATGATTCATCTAAAAGTTATCAAATAAAGTAAAATTTCTTAAATGTATTCGAAATGTATTCCACTTTTAAAACGGATTAAATTATATTTCGTAAATAATGGCTATATTTTATTGTCTTTATTCAAGGAAGATTCCCATCTTCCCTGTTTAGGAAGATGGGAATGTGTTAAATAATAAAGGAATATATATTTTATAAAGTAATTGTTGATGTCTCACGATATGCAAATTAAAAGATTTTCATACATATGTACTTTAATTATAAAGTATGTTTATAGTATATTTCTTCATCTCTTTCTTTTATCCACTATATTGTAAAAGAGACTGGTTATTATTAAATTTAGTTAAATTTATTATAATATATATATGTTATTATTAAATTTATTATATTTTAGGATTTTAAGTTTATATTTTTTAATAGGTTTTCAAAGTCATTTATTTATGACTGGTGGAATTTTTATCTCTTTTTGGAGCAAGTTGTTATCACGTTGGGCTAAATTTTTATTGCAAGATATAAGAGATATCTTTTAATAAAATATTTCATTTTCTAATGAAATAAAATACTATTTTATTAATAATGTTTATTCATTAAGATTCAGATTAACAAAAATATATTATCTTTAAACGAAAACCAAAACAATATAATAATCATAAATATTATCTATAATATAAAAACGGTAACTTACTAATCACCTGATTGTTTGACTGTTATCGTATTTATATTTTTTATACATTTGGAATAAGCCCAGTTCTTGCAAAGTATACAGTTGATTCCTTTTTTTTGGATTATGATTCGAAATATGCCTCGCGATAAATAATGCAATAATATTCCAAGTTTTTTTTTTCATCATTATTTTCATTTTTTTCTTGTAGAATCTTCCACATAGATTGATTTTTACCCTTCTTTTTACCATGTTCTTTTCTTTCGCTTTAAGTCTTTCTATTAATATCTTTTTTCTTCTTCTTTTATTTGATTGCTTTTTAGCTAATGCGTTTTTTCTAGAATATCAATCAAGACAGCTGATTTTTTAATGCGATGATGCATGAATTTCGCTTGTCCCAATTTCGCCTTTATTAAAAGCCGAGCTATTTTAGATCAAATTTGTATTCTTGGAGAGATCAAGAATAGGATCTTCAATGACGTCAGTAAGAATCGATTATCTTACGTTATAAAGTTTACGTTATAAAAAGAAAGCCCTGATTGAAGTTCATTTTCCTTTTCGATGTTCTAATGAATTATGGACTGAACAGAATACTTGTTTATGTTTCGCTATGAAACAGAGGGGCAAATTAGTTATGATAATAATTATCCCTCATCGACATAGACACCTATCAATGAATATATTCTGCTTATTTATTTAAATAGTTACAATCAATGATATCGAGGTTAAATAATCGAAATAAACCAAAAAAATATTTATTTGATTGGCACATTACTAGATCCTTATTTCGATCTTGTGAACCACAGATTCGATGTTGTGAATCCTATTAAAACAGACGTGATCGATTCACGCAGAAAACAATAAAAAGAATAACACTATTTCTTTTCATTCTGAAACGTCGAAAGAACTTAATCCCGGAAATTTTAACCATTAAACATATTATTTGTGAACAACGGAATATTACAGGAATATATATGTAAGATGATCATATAATTACTTAATAAAATTCTACATAAATTAAAAAGACTCTATGTGAAAGTAATGTATCTCAATATCTTCACTGCAACCAAAGATTTTTATTTTGATGTATATTCAATTATAGTTAATTCTATAAATTGAATATACCTAATTTAAAAAAGAAACCAATAATTTTCATAACATGACAAAGTGTCAGGTATTACTATGTCATTATCTCATCATTTCTTATTGACAGTTTGTTCTCAATGTTAATAGATAATAATAAAAATTACTATATTTCATAGCATGACATGCTAAAGAATACCTGTGAATATAACGGGTTGCGTCAGGGTTGCGCATGCGTTTCTTTCAGTAACTGTTAAAGAGAATTAAAAGATCTATTGAATTACTATGTAATTATTTTTTTTGTCTACAACGATTCATTTTTAAAATATCATTTTTAAGATACGAAATGATGGGATCTTTCGATTCTAACGGATCTTCAATCTTTTCTATGTTTATTTGAATCAAATGACAAGAAAGACACTAATAGACAATAATAACATAATTTATGAATAAAAATACAAAGTTTTATCGATTGAAAATGAACGACTTATTTTAGTGTTGATGCACACGTGAGATTCATAGGACTTTCTTTCAAGGACCATATATCACTATACAGCATATTTGTTCTTGAGAATTTGTTGAACGCTCGCCAAGGACAAACAATAAGATAAAGAACACATTGCCACCACTATCTAAGTCTTAAGCTTTTTTAGTTGAACTCTCAGTTTTCAGAAATTCGCTAAATCGAACAATCAATATAAGGTTGACCAAATACGCTATGTATTTTTTAGGAGCGTATCCTTAAAAATAACTATTTTTTACTTATACAGCTGCACGAATTACTTATACATTCACTTCGAATATGGGACTGCAGATGCAATAGTTTAAAGCAAATAGTTTCTATTCAGACACTAGTTAGAACTATTCAAACACGGTTACAACTAGTAAGCGATTATCCTTTCCCTTTTTACATACTTTACACGGAAATTCCAAAAATAACGCGAGAAGTATCACTCGAGCAAATCATGAATAATTTAATGAAGAAATGCAAAAATCGAGACGGAAAAGTATTGAAAAAATAAAAATTAAAAACGTAAAAACTAAAAACTTCATAAAAGAAACGTCCACGAAATTCAATGATATACAATTGACATTATTTAATTCCTTGTCGCGGACTCGTATTTGGCTGAAAAATTCAATATTGAGGATGAGTACTTGTAAATACTTGTACTGTCAGTTGCGCAAGATTTAATAACTGAAGCTAAAAACCTTCAATTTGTAACTCGCGTATAATCAAAGACGGAATCAGTAACGCAACGATTTCCGTCGAATCAAATCTAAGATTTGACAATGCATTTGTCGCGAATCGCCAAATTTGTGGTCGAAGACCGTCTTGATTTTGAGGAATAGCTATATAAATTGCCAATTTATAATGAGCTCTTTTTAGACAACTGTAAGCGCTTGAAATTCTTAAGATTCTGCCTACAGGGCAAAGTCGTATTAAAACCGCATACTTGGCAAACTGCCTGTTTAATTATGTAGTCGATCTTGAACGATTCTAGAAAACCATTATAATTACTCTGATAGAGGAATATTATTTGAACACAATATTTAATATTCAAAAGATACAAATGGCATAATATATACAGAGATCATTTTATTCTTAAAGCTTGCAGAATCTCATTCGAAATTGCTCGACGCAATGAATCAATCGTCACATGATACACTCTTCATTTACATATCAACCTCCCTTTATAGTGATATTCAAATTAAATGAAAAGAGGATCCTCAGTCATGAGGATATCCACCCGTGAAGATTTTTTCAAATTTCTTGATGAGAAATGACATGTTCTCATGCATACGTATTCGAACTTATCAATATTCAAAGTCGATAATGCGATCATGAATGTAATCACACACATAATTCGACTATCAAAATACCCTAAACGAGAGCGATCAGCGTATCCTGTAAGTGCATTTCTTGTAATCACGCACATATGCTGTGACGCAGTCGAGCAGCGTTATTAGATTGTTAAAAAGACAAAACTTTGTCTAAATTGCCTTCGCGCTAACCATAGCTCAGATATATACTAAATTGGGAGTTACAAATGATGAAAAATGAAACATCACACTTTATTTACCAAAGAAACGCATCTTTTGACTGTCAAGCAATCGGACATCATTTCAATATAATTATGACTTTTTGCTTATGACTATAATTCGATTGTGAAACGGTGAACACATGTATCATTGTCAGCACCAATAAGCGATAATACAACCGCAATCATAATTTGTAGCAGATAAAATCTTGCAAATTAAAACTCTCGTCAACGTCTTGATATCCCAGTTAATGAATCATATATTTATAATAAAATAATAAAGCATTGTATGTAGGTCTGTCTTGAGTCCTTAAAAATTGCTGATTATTTAATTTTGCCAAAATTGCAACAAATATTATCTTTTCGGCTCGCAAACCGCGAGAATTCAACTGAGAATTCAACTAGCAGATCTGCTGTCTTATAAACAAGCTTTAATAAACGTTATTATTGGCACCTTTTTATACCACAAACTGATACTCTCGAATAAAATATTTTTCTATACTTTGAAATTCTATTGCCGTTTTAAAAATCAAGCTCAAATGGTAATCAGGAAAATATGTGACTTCTGCTTTCTTTTTTCTAAAAGGATTCTCTTATCGGAAAAGAGCGCGTGCGAAAAGAACTTTAAGGAAAACACGATACGCGAAATGAGTAAGTACATCCTCCGATTCTTGTTTAAGGACGATGAAACGTACATGGAACCATTCAATCGTTTTCGTTTTTTAGAAAGTATCCTCCGTAAAAATTTGAACTTAAAGGCGCAGTATACGATATTCATGCGAGAATACGGAAATCTGGAGCTCGTGAATACGAAAGCAGGAATCATGCTATATCAACTATAGTTGAGTGGGACCTATCGATAGCTTCTGAGATTTACTCGTCTTAGAAAATTTATTGAAATCATCTCCCGGTCTTAAATAGACTGTGCATACCTCAAAAACGATGCTTACTATTAACACTTTCTTACAATTTTTTGAATTTTTCGATGCAAGCAAGCGCACTTACGAGTGCGTGTCTTTATTTACGATTTATAATGGTGATTGATCTCTTCTTTCTTAAGTACGAATAGTACTGATTAAATAATACAAACATAAGATATTATCGATAGAATATTATTGAAATATTATCAAAGATAGGAATTGTACGTCGCAGTACTATTCACGAAACTATATAACGCAAGGCACGCAAGGCTTTATCAGACGTAATAATCGCTAAGCCAGACTTAACGATTTGTTTAGGTTGGATTGGCAATTCAACCACACCTACTTACAACTTTCGTAGTTAACTAACGTAGTTATTGTGGCAATCCAGGCATAATAGTGACTCATCAATAGCAACACGTTGAATCACGGAATAATATATCTGTGTTAATTTCCTACTGATCGTTACTGACTGATATCGTTTATAACGTATTATGGTATAATGTATCGACATGAACGAACAACCCACGGCATGGATCAAGATTGAAGATATTTCTGAAAATTGTCCTTTTGCTGCGTTCCCCTGACGATTACCGAAAAATCGACCATCATAAATAGATTCTTAACCATTGTGAAATTGGAGTAGGTCGCGTATTGTTTGCGGTTTGTACGAAACGTCAAAAATTAGCATGACAAATCTAAATTAAGCTTTCTAAAAATTTTCTAAAAATTAGAAAACACGATATATACTTAGAATTGTCCAAGAGAAGACATTTTCTTACCTAATAACTTGTAAAAATTATCATAATTCGTCAAAAATTTATATATTATAAATTAATTTTCTTTAATGTCCTCGTCAATGTTTTTTAAATTGATTTAATTTTTTTTCATAACTAACTTATTAATTTGATTATTATCATTTGCTAGCAAAATAAAACTACTAACCAAAAACCCAAAAATCAAAATCAAAGACCCACTATTTAATATGCATTCATTTGAATGGCTTGATACACGTCAACGGTAGAATATCGCGATCCAATTTGACATAAATCAAAACTATCGAAATATCGAGCGAGAAACTGCGAGATTAGTCTTATCTCGCAGTCATTTTATAACATTATTATTCAGTACGCACACCTTAACGTTTTTCATATGATCTTACAGACCATTCTGACACAATTAAGAGAACGCTATTTGTCGATCAATGGAAAAGATAAGAGAAAGAGGTAATGGAAATGTAAAAATCGTAATATACAAATGTATCACGTGTCACCGTGCGAAACAGTCTAAACCAAATTCGATCATAGGAGATTTTTCGTTAGATCAAGTCACTAACATATCGAATATCATATTTTAAGAAATCTCCAACAAATATTTTTTCTTCTTCATTTTGAATGGAACCATTTAAAGGAGACGATATGTTGACGCACACGTGCGTCTCTTGACAGTTCATAGAACTTTTTCTAAAAGGCTATATATCACTATACGAAATATTTGACCTTGAGAACTCTTTGAACATTCACTAAGGATAGGCAGTAACATAAAAAATACATTATTACTATTATCTAAGTCTTAAGTATTTTTAGTTAAGTTCATAGTCTTCGGGAATGTGCTAAGCAATAAAAACAAAAGGTGGGCTCGTAAAACCATACATTTGTTTAAATCTATCCAAAAACCTATTTCTCACTTATGAAGTAGCACGATCACTTCGCTCGAAAGACTGCATGTGCTATTGTTTAAACATTCCAAACATGCCTACAACCAATAAACGATCACTCCTTTCTTTTCTATATATGTAATTTACATGAAAATTTTTTCCTTTTCTTCTCTTTTCCCACATTCTACAATCGTTTTCCCGAATAATTCTTCAAAAGCATCTCAAATATTTGATCAAAGACATTTTGTTAAAAATATTCGGTCAAAAACATTCAGTTACAAAACATATAATACTAAATATATTTCTTAGAATTCAATCCTGCAGCACTTAACGTGAAACACTTCTAAATCACGTGATATCATAACGTATTACGAGTGACACATCATCGCGAACACTTGACGAAATTCAAATACATTTGTCAGTATGTGCAAAATTAATAAAGAAACGAAAAAAATACGAATTTCTCGAATCGACAAAAAGCAATTAGAAAAAGTATAAGTACACTAATAACTACAAAAATCACTTGATATTACACTCCTATGATTGTCGCTCTTATAACACTTCGTATTCTTAAAATTTTATTCTTTTCATAAATTTTATATGACTGTTACACTATTACAAATAAAATATATTATTTTATTGTATAATTTCTTTTTTTCTATAACGATTCATTTTTAAGACATCATATAAGTATTGAATAGTAAATAATATTTTAAAAAGATGCGAAATTGAGCATTTTGCCGACAATCAATAATAACTCATATAAGAACAGAAATACAGTTTTATCGATTGAAAGTGTACAATTCATTTTGTTCATACAAAATACATTTGTCAGTATAAAAGTAATAAATGAAGGACTCGATAGCAACATGAAGTTTTGCATTGAAAATTATTTGTATCTTTTGAAAAGGTCGTTTAATTCTCTAACAAACTTTTTTATATAATTTTAAAATGTCATGTTGGCTCTTCTCTTGATCCTTGGGGTTTTTGCTCTTAGTAAATATCAGTTTACAATATAGTTTCATAATTTCAAATTTCTTTATTCTACTTATAAACAGCTGTTTCGCATAAATTACCAAAACCGGATTTCACTGAATCGAATGGTAATGATTCTTACTCCAACAATGACTGCTACTCCAAAATCGAACAAATTCAATTAAAATAAGAATTACACGGTATTTTCTCCTTCAAACATCAATTACCTATATAATGGAATACCTAATAATGGAATAATTGTTCATCAAATTACGAAAAAACATGCAAAAAACCAAATCCACATTCTTGTATTTAGGTAAGTATGTAACATTTTTAACAATTCTTCATTCGATTAACACGTTGATTGGTATGTTAACTTCTATCTTATTTTAATTAATCTATTCTGTTTCACAAGTGATTACGAAATACGAATGTAAGTGACTTCTTAAAAATAAATTAGATAAATGTATTGTACTTTAAAATTGTTGGAACAATTTTCCAAAATGTCTTCAAATATTCACTACAATCTGTTTATTTAGCTGTAGATAATGTCATTTGTTTAAATAATAAATTGTTTCAAACATAAATAGTAACAATCATCTACCTCTAATGACCTGTTCTCAAATTTATTATGCTTATTAAATTACATTATCTTTACAAAAAAATATTCCCTCTCTTGATTTTCTAATTTTTTAATCTTTTTAGTAGATAAAATATGAGATTTGTAAAGTTTATAAAAAATGTAAAAAAACAAACATGATAAGTTTTTATCTATATATATAGATAATATATAATATACATATAAATAAAATTATTAAATTATTAAATATTTTTATCTATCTATCTATCTATCTATCTATCTATCTATATATATATATATATATATATATATATATATATATATAGATAAAAATTATTTGCGAATATAAAGGCTAGCACATAAGTAACGTTCTAATTAATCTCACTTTAAAATTTTGAGTATTTCTAAATTACCATGCCTCATGTTACAACGATTCTTTTTGTCCTAGCTCTTTACATCGCAAGTAAATTCTAAAATATATGAATGAATGATAAAAATTGATAATTACACAATAATCCTTATAATACAGCTGTCATCTGCACACCTATTTGCAGACCAAATGCGATTTTTTCAACTGTGCGAGTGTTTGGCCTTAAATTTGTAAAAATTATCATAATCTACCAAAATTTTGTGCTGCTGTAAGTCAATTTTACTGAATGTATCTTCGTCAACATTTTTGAAATTGATTTAATTATTTTTTGTAACTAACTTATTAATTTGATTATTTTCATTTTAGGCCTGTGTAAAACGGTGTAGATGCATAAACGGACATATATTCAACAATAAAAGAGAATATATCTTATCTAATGAATGTTAATCTCTCGTGATGGTAAAAAATATATACGTAAAGTTCTGTAAACATTTCTAATTTAACCGGATCGGAAAACCCGCATATATGCTTCAATGATAAAATATGATAATATTATATTTCATGAGTTGTTTCTTTCTTCTACCTGACGTTAACTTTAAGATTTGTTACAATATTTATACTTTATCGATTAATCCAATTTGTCTTATTTATCTAATATATATATATATATATATATATATATATATATATATATATATATATATATATATATATATATATATATATATCGGAACGAAAAAAAAAGATAGAGATAGCTGCTTTTGGAGGAGAACTTGAAATAATGAGAAAGAGAGAGAGAAAGCAGAAAAGGTGGGAAGGAAAGAGAAGAAGAAGAAAGAGAAGAAGGGAAAGAGACAACTTCTTTACTTTTAAAAAGTCATCGTCGTAGACGAAGTGGACGGCCATTTATCGTCTAACTGCTGCGAGAACTCCTCCAATCTTCTTTCTTCGCGATTTCCTTACCCACCAGCACCATATATATATATATATATATATATATATATATATATATATATATATATATATATATATATATATATATATATATATATATATATATATATATATATATATAATCAATAAATATATATATTATATATATTATACATTATACATATATTGATTATATTAAATATATATATATATATAATCAATAATTAGTATTGCACATTGTAACAATGCATTTTTTATTTTCAATGATTCACATTTCTTTTGTATAATTTACTATCTTATATTATAATGTATTTACTTAAATGTATTTACTATTTTCTAATTTCTTAATTTCTTTATATAGCGCAAAGGTAAGGGAATATGAACATAAATCTGCTACTCCTAATCTTTGTCTAGATAATCCAATTTCATTACATGTTCTTTTCTTTCTTTTCGATTATTACCGTCAAGACTATCTGATTTAGACGAAAAAATTATTTAAAGTTTTTGTCAAAAATGCCTGTGAAACGGGACCCGCCCTTGAGAATTCAATGAGAGAGAAAAAAGGACGACACATGTATCCTCATAGGGTAATTAATTCCAAGTTAGACCATGTAATCAAGGTTAGCATTCACTGGTTAAGGATATTTCAGAGTGAGCGAAATATCCTTAAGATGAAACTCAGTTAGTGGTCATGAGATAAATGAAATTGAATAAATTTTATATAAATAATATAGTAATTCAAATACAGGAAATGAAGAGCTAATTTTTGTTGAATATTCTCTGCATTGTAGAACAATAAGATCAGCTATTCATCGAAAGAAGGTCAGGGACACCTGTGTGAAGAACTAAGAATGAATAAAGCAAAGCAAATTCCAAAAATCAAGATTCCAGGTGTTAAACTGCTTTCCCAAAAGATTATGGTTTCTTTCAGTATCGCTAATTCCTCATAGGTTTTTAAACCATAATTTTTCCATAATTTTTTTAGAGCTCTGTACGAGCCACTTTGAATAAATAATTGATCCAGTAATTAGTTAGAGAATAGTGCATGAATGATCTAATCAAAAGTACTCACCAGAACCAAACGTGAAGAATAAAATCCAATTAAAAAAATAAGAGGAGAATTATAGAAACTTTTAGAAGAGAGAGTAATGTTACGAAATTTAGCATCATTTAATACATTAATTGAAGAAACAAAGGAAGCAGCATTTAGAAATAGAAAAGCATAATATCTATGTATTTGAAAAGAAAAACAGAGTCTCTGACGAATATCGGATGACCTTAGATATACGATCATTAACCTCAAAATAAATCGTTAGTTTTATTAAAATCTTTAAGTTCTGATTATGCGATTAAATATCTGCTTTCATGAGCGCATTGCTCGCAACAATATATTGAATAATAGGAAAGAATGTATTTTACTAAGTAATTGTCAATGTCTTATAATAGTGAAAAACGTATACAAAAAAGGGTTTGATAGAAATATCTGATCCACTCAGATTGAAGGATCTGCAAATTTGTTTTAATAATATAAATTATATTTATAGTATATTTCTTGACTCGTTTCTATCTCATATCTAATATTATATATTGTAAAGCAATAAACTATGAATTATGAAAAAATTATAAACAAATTATTCTCAAGTAATAGAAAATAACGTTTTTAAATAATCTATATCAAATACTTACTATTTTAATTCAAATACTTTGTTATTACATCTAGACGCAAATCTATTTTTATTTTGTATTTCTCAATAAAGGATACATATCAGTATGTTTGTGTATTCTGTCATATTTCGCTACATAAAGAAAACTGTTTTGAACGATATCATTTACTATTGCATTATTAGTTAAAAAATATTGTGTATATTATATAGGAGATATTATAAATATAAATTATTAATTTTTTCATTTATAATATTAAAACATGTTATTATGCGATGATACTAATAAATTCAAACTGCTGATAGTATGATTTCATAGTGATGACATTCAATTCCGACAACTTTAAACGTTATTGACAACGAATTTTAGTGATGTAAAGTGTACTGCGTGAAATTATTTAAATTATCTTATGGCAAGAGGAATATAAGATAAAAATTAAACGATCTTATATATCCATCATTCGAAGAATTTTATTTATATTTAATATTTCAATGAAAATATAAAAATCTCGTTCGATGCAAAATTAAACTTTTCGGCACGTCGTAACAGATCATTTGCATGTTTCGATTTTTTAAACGCATCATTAATTTTTCCGAATTGGCCTCAACACTATATGTCCCGATAAAAAACCAATTCGGCGGATAGTCAAAACACCCACAACGTGTGAACGATCCATAAAATCAATAAAAACGCTTATTACACGTATTGTCATTGTTATAAACGCTTATTGTCACGTATTTAAACAAAAAAATGATTAAAACCAAAGATAAAAAAGAAATCGAAAAAGTGATGTTTTTTCATATAAATCCCGCATTGTAATGCAAACATTTTGAGACGAAGAATCATAACGATTTGTATAATCATATTTTTGATTTTTAACTCGACATTAGATAAAAAAATACATAATACATTCTTGGAAATATTTTCTGGGTTATTTGTTTAACTGATTTTATTTTTTTACGTAACGTCATTTTACTAAGGAACTCGCTCGTCGTATTAACAATCCGATGTTAAAGTGCATGGCCTAAACATCGTATCGCTAATTAGTTGGTGAACCCACTGTATAAAGTAGAGCGTAGCGACATGAGATAACAAAATTATCTCGTGTTGACTTTGAAGAACTTTGGATTATAAAGACGTTTCTTCTTTGATGCTTGCTTCTTCGTAAATGAGAAAGATAAAGTTGATAAATAAAGCGGATTAATCTTCCTCAATATCAAATAACCGTTCGATTTATAATAATAATTTCTTTTTTACAAAAGTTGACGAAAGATTGTCGGATATCGATTAAAATTATCGATATTAAAAAAGACAGACGACATATTTGAAAAGATCATATTTTTTGTTTGAACAGTTACATGATAAAAACTATAGATAATTATAATAGGTAATCAAAAATATTAAAATAATAAATACAAAATATTAAAATAATAGGTAAATCTTATAATTTTTAAATGTTTCTCAAATAAAAATTTCAAATATTATAAATTAATATTTTTCCATTTACAAATCTTAGTAACTGTAAAAATATAGTAAAAATATATGCTTATATATGCTTCTTCTCAAAATTTCTTTAATTTTCTTAAAATTTCAAATCAAGTACGTCTCATAATGTACGCAGCGAGCAAGCAAAAACTACTCAATAAATCAAAAATCTTCCAGTCTAAATGTTCTTCTGTAAACAAGAATAACGGAGATAAATATGACGGATTCTACGAGTTTCGCTTCATTACTATCGCCATAAATCTATTACTAGATAGCCAATTAATTATCTATTTGTAAAATCGCAAAATTTATGTTATGACTAATCGAGATAAAATAATGTATATTTATTATGTATACCTGATCACACCTGAAGATACATTTGTGACACATTCTTAGATAAAGAAACGATTCGTATTCTACATATAAAACTAGAATTAAATCAATTATATGATTCACTAATGTAAATCAAGCATGTATTTATAATAAAAAAGAATATGTTTTATATTTAAGATATTTTCTTTTATTAAATAAAAGTGGCTTAATCTAGACTTCCGTGAATGATGTAATATACAATAAACTTTGTGATTTATTTAGAGGATATCACTAAAAAATAAATACAGAGATTCCTCATTAAGTCTTTAAGAAAATATCTTCACATCTTTCTTAAAGTTATAATAAAATTTTTCCATTTCAGTTCTAACTACAATCTTTGGTCAAAACACAATTTCCGTCATCACTTTCAACGAATCCTTCTTTGCATCGGCATCCAACAGTACATTTCTGTGGAAAAAAGAATAGAAATAAAAAATTAGCTTCGAAAAAAGTCGCAGACAAATTAGAATCTTATACGGAATGAATCAACAGCAATGAAACATAAAGTTTCTTCTTCAAATTTTTCATATAAATTTGAAGATACAAAAAAAGTTGATCTAACAATAATTATTTAGTATTAAAAGAAAAATACGAGAAGAATAAATAAGACCCAAAACTGTAATAAACAGATGAACTTGTTTTATTGTCACCTGCATAAATATATTGCAAAGGAATACTGATCTTAATAATTTCAAAAAAAGGAACGATAATGACCTTGATAATTTTAAAAATAATGGCTTTAAAAGAAAAGATATTATTTTTAGAATACCTGCATTGTTGAATCTTCAAATTCAAAAGAGATGAAAGGATACATTCGTATTCTGTTTCTCGTATCTCGTTCTTTACACAACGTGTTTAAAATAAACGAGGAAGAAAAGCAACACTCACCAAAACGCAGACATCTGGAGAAGGATTTTTGCAGCTTGGCTGGCAGACGGATCCGCAGGTGTCAAATATTTGGTTAGGACCGCACGCGGATCCCTGGGGAAAAGCGGCTAAACAGAACAACAGAAGTGACAGGTCGTTTCGCGAGTCCTCTCGTTAAAATATACATACAACAGTATATCTTTGGACACGCTTCGTCTCTATTTTTCACTCAATTATATTAAAAATACTGACTAAAACAATAGAAAAACTTACAAGTGCAGTAGATTATAGCGATAAAAAGAGCCAAAATTATCAGTTTCTGCGACATTTTGAAAATCGAACGGAGCGTCTTCTTTTTTCACTTGTCACTGAATCGTTAGCGATATTTTCTGATACTGATAACGCTCGAACAGGCTGCTTATATAGTAATAATTCATCGGCATATCGCGATTCCCCCTTTTTTATTATAATTTTCTATCATTAACACTAGAATTACTAACAGTTGTTATCTACCTATTTCTACCAAACCGATCATTTTGACCGGTCTGATATTTAGTTGGCAAAATACAAAATTCAAAGAAAAGTTTTAAAGAAAATAAAATATATTTTATTCTAATATTGCAAGTACATGATATATACATCTATTTACATAAAAGGTAGTACTATAATTTGTTTTTTATTTAGGTTTAGTTATTATTTGGATCACCATCATTATCTATACTGAATCTTGGAAAGCATATTTGTTTTTTTTTTTTTATTTCATTCGAAAGCATTTTTCCCGAAATCCATCTTTTACGTCGATTGTCTCAAATAATATGTAAAAAAATTACTAAATGCATAACAAACACTTAAATCGTAACATCAGTTTTTTTTATTATTACTGAATATAAATAATATCTAATAATAAATATATAAAATAACTGATAAGAGTGTGATAGATAAATTAAAAATATATAAGTTTCATTTTATTTCATGCATGTTATAAATATTTTAAAAAAGCCAATCAGATTAATGTAATTTTAATAGCGAAGCATATTCTTAAAATAATACAGATACGAGAATTAATAATAGAACTGAAGAAAATAATTGTCTCTATTATATGGAATAGCCTGTGGATAACCAACGTGTCACGTTCGAACCCTTTTGAAATCCCGTTCGATTAAGGCATCGAAGCCAAAACCGGATTAAACGCATGGCCAAACATCTTTATTAATTAAGGATACGGTTAATAACTCGGCGGAATCATACCCTCGTTATGACGACGATCCCCATTCGCAAAAGAGGGACTTCAAAAAACGGAACCCTATTTTAAAGCGATTTGTCACCGACAGAATTTAACAGGACATTAAAAGACTTGCCGTGCATGAGCTCATCAAAAATAAATTTAATACGATTAGCGATGATAATTAGTAATCTAAGGAAAATAACTAATGAGATCAACTAAATAATCATAACAAAGACTTTATCAATAACAATGAATTTTTCAATAATAATAAATAGACGATCATTACAACGTATAATATTTTACGAGATAAATAGATTAAAAAAATCGACTGAATAAAAATAAATTATCTTGTAAATGTTATTATATGGATATTAAATTTCTATTTTTCCTTATTCTCAATAAATCGTTCTTTCAAAGGAAGCAACCTATCACTCCTACCCTCTTTTCAAGTTGGAATAATTTTTACATAAATAAGGTACTTTCGAATGATTCGTTCTTGTTTCTGAGATTGCAGAAACGTTGAACCGCATAAAAGAATATCGCATAAAAGAATGAAAAAAAGAAAAAGAAAAGGCTCGAGCTTTTATATTCGATTCGAAGAAAATAACTTGAGGGAAGGTAGAATATCATCCAAATAAACAGACATAGCAATGATACGAGCGAATATATCGAGTTGTTGACCCTATCGACAAGCTGTTGCATCGCTATTTTCCAGAATTCGCAAGTATTACAGTTTGCAATAAGACAGAGAAAAAAAGGGAAACAGATAAAATATAAAGAGCAAATAAAAATAGTTAACATATTCCTTTTAATGGTAAAAAGTACACGAAATAATTTAATTTAATGAGAGACATCGTTTTGAGAATGCAGAATGCAACTCATGCGAAAGAAAAGTACTTCTCCTTAATGGAATTCATGAATCTTCGCAAATTAGAAAAAACTTATCGACCAAGAATCGATGATTAAACCTTGATCGTCTATTTCAATAAGAAAACAAAACAGTACTAATAGTCTCTCAAAAGATTAAGATCGATTGAGATCATTAAAAAATATTTTATTTAATCGAATAAAAACAAAATAAACGGCGAAATTTTTTTGTAGAGGTCTACCGCTTTTAAGAAGCCGTTTTAAAGTATGCGGAACGAGTGAAGGAAATGAGAATAATTATACGTTTCTAACAACTATGTTAGATTATTTGGATGAGAGTCATACGATAAGAACTTCAGGAGAGTGAAGTTATTATGCACGCGGAGAGAGAAGAACGTTATATCCTCCCGGTTTAATTACTCGATGCTTCCGTTTTAATCGTCCGTCGTTTGGACGCGTAAAGCGTAGGAAATAATTATAACAGCCCCTTCAAAGACGCAACCCATCGAGCGTACTCGCGGAACATTCGAGCAGTCTGCAGGTGCAGATCTGAAAGCGCCTCAAGGACGCGACACAATGTCGACTCCTCTCTTCGTTCTCTCATGCATTTTCCTAAATTTTCGTCTTCGTCTTCAACGGAGACAGAGAAAGTATTTACCAAACCTACGGAATTCGCATTTACTTTTCTAATGATAAATTCTCTCAATTTAATTTCTAATTAATATAGGTGTAATTTGACAATATGATTCATTCCAGATCTTTCAACGAGAAATTCTTAAGAAAGATTAAGGAAATAAGGAAAATTGATTTCGAATGTTCTTTAATTCTCAGCTAATGAAATTATCTCAAGGAACTATCACATTAAAATTTGATCATATCGCATATATTATTCATATGTGATATATCTTCGCTATATATCAGCGAAAGTAATGAGATAAACATAATTTCTATAACAATGCTTTTCGTTTCCTTAAAACATAATTATTCGAGAATCCTATTGCGTTGAACTCTAAGAAAACCTCGATGGTCGAGCGATATTCCGATTTATCGTCCAAAACGTTTTCAGAAACTTACGACACTTACGAGAGTTTCCTTTTTCCATTAGGTAGATTGAAAAACTCTACACAAGAACTTCCGAGGTGTCGAACACCGACGATAAAACGTTTTAGTATTATTTCATGGAAAATCATGAAGTAAATAAAATGTAGAGGATTAAAACAAACTCTTCTGCTTAATGAGAGATTTAAAAAGAAGAAAAATAAAAGGAAGAAGAAGACAAAGAGTTATTCCAAGCATTATCTGTCGTTTCGCTCAAGAGAAGAAAAAGGGTTGAAGATCCCGAGTCGCATACATCCTCGTGAATCGTAAAAAGGGCTGTACTGCTCGACAAAGTCCACCTGCGATACGATGAACACGGTGATAAAATTTCAGGGAGCGGCTGTTTACGGTTACCAAGGAAACCTGCCAACCGGTAGCCATATGCGCGCGTGCGACGCGTTACGAGGGCGTTCGACCGAGTACAACGATTCTTCTCTTTACCTCGCAACCCTTTACGATAGGGGATGATCAACGTATCAACTTATATAAGCAGTTAAGTATATTTTGGCGATAAGATAAAATAAAACTTAAAAAATTCAAATATATCAATGTTCGAAATTGCATGACGTTACAAAGAATTAAATGAGCAAAGTAATCTGAATATGTGAATAAATTTAAAAAAAAAATCGATGAAATGAATGAAATTTTTGTTTAACAAACAATTTCTAAAATAGTATGATGCTTTTTCGAGTTACTATAATCTTCGCAGCAATCTCGAACAATCCATTTGTTACGTACACTCGTATACGAACGTACTGGCACGTATGTATCCTTGAACTGATTCGAGGTTCGCGAACCTGCTGTTTTCTCACGACTACGTCCACGCAAATCGAACCTAAGCAAGATTAACCGACGACATTTTCCACGGAGAATCGACTTAAACAAAGCTATTTCTATCGTGACCTATCGACTTTGAATATAAAGATCGAATGAGATACATTTAATAAAAATAAAGATAAATGAGATACATACAATTATCTTGATCTTATCAATTTTTTTTTTCATAAATGTATATAACATGGAATATAATAAAATTAATTCTAATTTAAATATAGTTATCTAATATGTTGCATAGCTTTTATTTCACAAAGTTATAACTTTTAAAAATCATATTATTTACAATTCATATGACGTACATAGATAAATAATAAGCTCGACGAAAATTAACTTGTTAACCGGTAAAAATAAATTAACTCATCACAATAACTTAATTTAACTTGTTATAAAAAAAGAAATAAATTATTACATTCTCATAGCTATTAAAAATGTTATCTATACTTCCTGATTCTTCTTTTTACGATTGATAATTAAGCTCCTTATCTTCATTAAAGTATTATTTTATTTTTAATTTAATAAAATAAATTTCATACAACTACATTTACCTATCAAAAATCTTCTTAACTAAAAGATTAAGAACAATTGCCCGTAGGTAGACTTTATCATCGGAAAAGAGTTCCATGCTAAAGAAGGAAGTCAAAGATGGATCTTGGTGGACTCGATTCGCTTCGCAGCACCATTATCGCAGCCTTTCACTGAAATCGTTCAAAGCAGTAAGAGGATCGTCGAAAGAACACGACGACCGTCTCTCCGTCATCCAGAATGGAGTCCAAGGACTCTACTTCGATGCCCGATTGTGCAACAGCTATCTTTTTACCGAGTCGGTCAACGATCCGTCCATCGCACTTTGTCCCATTGCAACTCGAACTCGCATCAGAAATAGAAGAACGAACTCGATCTTCTCGAATTCGCGTTGTACACCTTTCTACCGTTGCACGATTTGCAGCTGCTGTGGTTTCCGGGCACGAAGCGACCAGTTGGCCCAAGCGTTGCCAAATTGTTCCTTTCCTTTGTTCTTTCTCCGACTATACGTATTACGAATGTTCTATTTTTCTTTTTCATAAAAAACAAACGTTGAATAACGATGAACAAGAGAAAACAACACAAGAGTGTCATTATTATGATAGAATTCATTCGAATTTGTAAACGATCGACTTACCTTTGCTCGCCCCGTTGGAAAATGCGCTTCCTCTTTTTTCTTTTTTTTTTTTCTTGTCCACATAGACTGGACTCCCCTCCAGCGAAGAACTGGTGTATGCCGGTGAGTCTCTGTCACTCGATAAAACGACGAATCCGCGAAGGTTAGAGGCAAAATCATCCCTCGTTAATGCCAGGGTAATGACTGGGGTGGTAACGTTTTTGAGAACCCTCGATGAGCCACGTTTTATGCTCCCCCTTCCACTTTCCTTTCCTCCCGCCTTTTTGCATGTTTCGCGACCCTCGATCACGGCCAGCGGGGATGCTCCGATTCATCGTTCCGGTTCTCTCCCTAACGGAGAAGGGCCAGAAAATAAAATCACCCGCCAAAATTCGGCGCAATTTGCATGCGTACTTTTTGGTGAAAACTTTTTTTTCAATCTCATCCGGAACACTCGGTATCGGTTGGTTCGCACGATCTCCATAAAATGGGGTCTCGAGCTTACGAGCTAAAATACGTTCGCTTTGATACAAAATTTCATCTAATACATGTAAAATTGTGTGAAAAGACATTATAGTTTGTTCTAAAATGTTTTAAGGGAACAGGAAGCTAATCGTAAATAAGAATATTACCAGATCCTATTGAGCCGAATACGAGGGAGAGAAGAAGAAAAGATCCTGTTCACATTAGATACGTCTAAGTCCCTCACAGGCTCGAGTATTTCGTTCAAAAGGATAAGGATACACGAAGCAGGTGCCACGAAATGAGTTCCGTCGACGTATCGCGTTTGATTGACGTCCTCCGGACGAAGGTATTAATCGTGAAAAAAAACCGGCTAATAGATTGTGCCCAACGACGAGGGAGGATCTGTCCTTCGCAGCGAAAGAGCTTCGCGAAAGAAACTTTGAGGAAGGGTAGATGCTAGTCAACGATAAGACGATACGGGTAGTCATTTACGAGTTCTAGAAAAATGATGCTATCGAGAAACTAAGTGGAAAAGTTTGTATTTATTTACAAATATAGCTACATATTTACATATATATTTATAATAATAAGTCGAGATAATAATAAACGTTTTTAAAAGTCGGTCAAATAGAACATTGCAATTGTGTAAACATCGTATTAATCATTTCTCCTCAACAATAACTCATATTCGATATTTCGCTCTCTTGTAATTGTCCGTAAGTGTAATGAATGGTTTCGAGGAATCGCTTTTCACGAAAATATACGAATCGAGCGAGTCAAGAAGAAAGAAGGAAATGAGACTCATGTCGAGCGGCAGTCAGGGGGCGTAATAAAAATTCGTCGGCACGCAAAAAGCCTGTAATTACGGAGAGTCAGGCGTACCGATAATGACGCCTCGCGGAACCAACAAAATCCCGTCGTCCCAAAGTGGTAATACGAAAATAAGAAGGGTGCTTTCACGAAGGGTTCCACTTCGAATCCTCGTCCAAAGAAACGGGACTAGGACAGCTGTCGACTGGGTTGCTAAAACAAAGCCTAGATATTATTATCATTGTTATAAATACCAAGAAACTAATATCATAATAATTTTTTTCGATTTTTGTGAAATAATATACAAAGAAAACATATCTTATCTAGATGATAGTAAGTGTCACAGAGCTATCGCGAAAATAGTCTCGATTTTTCTCCTTGACAATTTTAAATCCACCCACCTGACATCAATCTCGAGGGTGCAGAAAGCCAAAGTCGAGGACTTTACGCCGACATCGTCATCGGATTTTTAACGTCTTCCTCTTAAATCTTCCGCGCAAGAAACGTTTCCACCTTACGACTTTCCATCAGGAAATTTAAAGAAAGACTCGTAACTCACCTGTACATACGCATACTATTTCAGCGTGTGTGTACATACTTGTTTACATTACTTATTCCATGCTTCAAGTCGTAACACCGAAATATCGTTATACGGAGATACTTATGGTAACTCCATGAAAAAGAGAGAAAGAGAGAGAGAGAGAGAGAGAGAGAGATTTTGACAATAAACTCAGTACACTACAGTAAATTATCAAACTTTGCGAATTCTATTTCTTAATTATGTAAAGAAACGTAAATATCGTAATACATTGTATACGATTATATAAAAATACGTAAAACATAACAATTTGAGGTCAAAGTAAGAGCGAGCCAGGGGACCACACGTACTTTTCTTCGAGAAATATAAAATCATGTGTGAATTAAAGAGCACAAATCTTTAACTAAGAGTAAATATGGTCTTATCGCGTGCTGATCGACAAGAGGAACTCCTCCTTGTAGGATATAAAAATAGAAGGATAAAGGCATCTTGGCACGGTAGTATAAAAGTGCAAGAACATCGGAAAACCGACGTGACCGGTATCGCCGAACGTATAATTTCGACCAATAATTTCTATCTACGGACGATTTGAGATGAATCGACGCATGCTTCCGATTGGCCGAAACCCTCGATTCCATTATAGTACGGTAGATAGCACATACGATTTGATGCTCTCTCTCTCTCTCTCTCTCTCTCTCTCTCTCTCTCTCTCTCTCTCTCTCTCTCTCTCTCTCTTTCTTTTTCTTTCTTTTTCTTTCTTCCTTATAACACACACACGTTTAAGATCTTTATGTGGAAACGCTGTTAGAAAGAGAATATCCATAAGATCGAATAGATAAAATAAATCATTAGAAAAAATCGACTCGAATAAGCTTCGCTATTTTGATTTGTCGAAATGTGATTCAACAAGAAAGAGTACTTGTAAGCTCGTTATTTTAAAAATGATCGATCCATTGAAGTCAAGTCTATCTTTTGAATTAAATTGAATACTGTAATACGTATGTACTACGTAATATGTAATACGTATGTAATACGTATGTATGTAGATTTTCAATTTTAAAGATATAAAAGGAAGAGAAAATAAGGTGGATGGAACGGAAAATAATCGTCAGAAAAAAATTATCAATAAGATCGTGCACATTTTTTTCTAAAAAACTGTCACGATTGGTAAACTGGAAATAAAGAGGAACCGAAATCGCAGACTTTATCATAATTACATTTTTTCGAAGCACACGTAGTCGCGACTCGTCTTACTTCGTAGAGAAAAAAAGATCGACTCGCAGAAAGCCGAAGCTCGCTTCACATTTTCAGACAGCGAAATAGCTTTTCAATCTCGATGAAGGAGCTTTTTTACGTGGCGCACAGCGCGATGAAAAATCGTGGGCGCAATGATGATCGATGCGTTCTTGGATAAAGCGAGAATCGGTAGGGGTGAACATGTATTCTCGATACGCTATCGAATCGACAGACGGACGAATCTACATCAAGGTAATCACGACGATACGTCATATGGAAAAAGGTTATACATCCATCGACAAGTCTCTCTCTCTCTTTTCCTTCTTTCTCACGTGCAGCTCACGCGTTTCACCCTCCGGCGAAGCGTTAGGGCGCGAGCAAAAATCACGGCTGGTAAATTAGGCATCCTCCTACGCGTGACGGACCCTCGCATTTGTCAGAAGAAAAACGAAGAATATGCGAGAGAAGGATAAAGAGATACATACGTACCTACAGCGTATTCCATCTCTCTCCCTCCCTCCCTCCCTCCCTCTCTCTCTCTCTCGTTTTCTCTCTCCCTTTCGTTCTCTCATGGAGAACGAGTATAGACTATGCACAACGTGGATTTTTACGAATTGGATACCAGTGAGAAAAAGGCGTCCCATCAAATGCTACCCTGGAGACCTACGGCAAGCTTTTGCTATGAAATTTTCGATCGTCCCGCCGGAAAATCAAGAAAAATGATCTCGTTTTAATAACGGAGTACCCGGGAAATGAAATCGGTCCGTACGAGGAGAGATGGGAAAACGTACTTGCAATTTTTCACAAACTTCCGAGATATACTATCCTACCTGACGTGCTGCTAAACCTAAAAGAGAAAGAGAACAAAATTTTTCCTTCCGGAATCAAGAATATCGACTATCGTCGTATTCATCTTTTTTGAAGGAAACATTAAACCGTCTCAATTACGTTAAAAGAAAAGAAAAAGAGAAAGAAAAAGCAAAACAGAAAATATTTAATCGTAAAACAAAGGTAAAATATAGCTTCTATCGACTACCAAAAACAAATTGAATATGGGGATATGCTCATAAAGAGATTCACCGACAAAGAAAGAAGGACCGAGGAAGAAAAAAGAAACAGAAGGAGAGAGGAGAGAGAGAAAAAAAGAAAAAAAGAAAGAAAGAGAGAGAAAGAAAGAGAGAGAAAGAGAGAGAGAGAGAGAGAGAGACATCAAGGTTATGGCTGTGGGAAGGAAGAAGAAATGTCATCATTCAAGTACGATATTTAACTTCTTTATGGTCTTTGCAAAAATAAAAAGAGGTCGAACACGTGCTGGTGCCATTGCTGCTACGCCATCAAATTCTTTGGCGCTACCTATCGCGTTTCTTCTATTCCGAGAGTACCAAAAATAGAGAAGAAGGTGAAGAAAAAAAAAAAGAAAACAGGACGTACTACTCGTTCGTCTTCTTCGTCCTCCACGCGCTTGAAAGAGCTGCGTAGTTTGACCCATATACTATACGTTCTATCACACACGCATATTTTCGCGCACGTGTTGTTCGAATTTGCGTGAAGGTCGAACCGGGGACCGTCCTCCCTTCTTCATCCAACAGGATCTCTTATATAAATGCTACTATTGATGTGTATGTTCGCTCGTGTATTCGCATGGTCACGTAATAGGGGCCCTTGGGAGAAAGACCTTGGGCCCCGTATGCCTGCTCGACCGCTTTTGCTTGCCTTCCAGCTGCCTCTCGCGCACACACAACAGTCTCCCGTATTTTTTCCTCCTATATATATCCCCTCTTTTGCGAATTATCGGGACCTTGAATTCCATCCACGCTCGCACGGACGCAGGAAGAAGCAACGACGAAACATGCAATGCACTTTTAGCGTTCCCTCGATTTTCTCTCTCTCTCTCTCTCTCTCTCTCTCTCTCTCTCTCTCTCTCTATCTATCTATCTCTCTATCTCTCTATCTCTTTTTTATCTTTCTCGTTCTTTTTTTATCGTTTCGAATTTATTGCATTTAAAAGAAAAGGGACGAAAAAATAGTCGTATAATTACAAAGAATAAAACGTTCGTTATATTATTTTCGATTAGAACTACAGCATGTCAAAAAAATAATATAAAAAACAATCAATCGTATCGAAAGTTTCATCGTTATTCAAAGAGTCGACGAGTACTCCATGAGAAACATCGAGAAATAGGCAGGTCCGGTTTTTTACGTATACACGTAAGAGAGATTAGTCGTACGAGGACTTCATCGAACGAAAAAATGCTTATCATTAACGAGGTCGACGACAAAGTCCATGAAGAAAGTTCTCATTGTCCGTTCGCGAAAATCGATACTCTGAACGAAACGAACGAAAAAATATGCTCGATACTTTTCCAGTCGGTACCCTTTTTGTATAAGAAAACAACGACGAAGATATCGAGAGTAGTGCAATTATTGTAGGACGTGGTAGTCTTCGAAAAAGAAAGCCGAATAAAGCTCTCGTCATTATTTTCACGGCACCCGACTGCTCAATGGTCCGCGATCCCTCGTGTAGCCACACGACAATAATATTACGAATCGGCCCTTAATCGAAGAACCTATGCCGTTTACCTTTTCGATCGTGGAAGAAGAGATCGATTCGGAGTACCCTAAAACCTTACTCCTAGCTTTTTCCTCGAATCGATATTTAATAGTCTCGGAGAACGAGTATACGATAGAAGTAAAATCGTCAGCTTATTCCAGGCTTAGATATCCCCTAAGAGGTCCTTCGGTGAATTAATTTTCACGCAATTCTCCAACTCGACCATTCTGTGTCACCAACATAAAAGGGAGGACCAAACGAGAATGAAGAGAAATTTATTGTATCGGAAAAACTTTATCGATACAACAGATATCTATAACAAAGAAATAGAAATTAGGGTAAAATTCGAAATAAGTACAATGATGAAAAAAACGTTAAAGATTAAACAGATTAAGAAAATGTTCTAATTTTATAAAAAATTTTACATTCTAAAAATATCACGAGTAGGTATTACTAAACGGAATTACAATGTATCAGAATCGTGAGTCCAGAGATCATCGAAGAGAAAAAGAAGCAAATGTAGACGTACGCATATTTGAAATTCAGATAGCCGGATTGTTTCGCGCAAATCAAGAGAAATGTGACCCTGGTGAGTTTCCGCAGGAAATATCGCACCCTACCATTCGACTCATCCTTCCATTCAAAGCCCTCGTCTCTACGACTCACGAGTCTCTCTGTTTACAGTTAAATCACTTTTGTTCTCGACGCTTGTCACTCCTCATGGACCATTCCCATCACCTTCTACTTTCTCTTTTCCTATTGTATCCTTCATCTCGAAAGACACACGCGATGTAGAGCATTGATTTAATCGTATATATGTATAAATAATATATATCGAGGGCAAATTCAAAACTTTAATTTATTTTTCATATTTCGAGTGCTCCATCTACTCTATTAACATTTGCATTTATATATGTATTTACATTTGAATCGTATTTTTTAATTCATTTACATTTTAATTTTATTACAAAGCTCTCTTAAGTTTTTATCCGAAATTTTTACGCACGATGAACACATTTTCTCTCTTTTTCCATTTTATTTCTATCATGAGGACTATTTCCATTTTACCCTCTTAGAAAATCATCGACTTTCTTTGTTGACCTACCACGGAAATGTAAGCGTTGATTTAAGAGACGAACAAAATTTATTTGGCGGGCCGAACTCGTTGACAAAGAAAATTGTCGAAAAAAAACGAGATTGGAATGTGAACGCTTACCGAGTGGAATCCGTAGATTTTAATGATCCTTTGTTATCCTCTCTAGCAGTGTCATGCGAGAAAAGGAAAATCAATAGCAGCTGCCTTTTAAGAGAAAGAGAGAGGGAGAGAGAGACAGAGAGAGAGAGAGAGAGAGAGAGAGAGAGAGAGAGTTCCATTTAATCCCCCGTTAAGTCGTCCCTATATACCTTATTTTTCTTTCTTCCTAACTCTACTCTCTTCCTCGAGTTCTCTTATCCGAGAAAGTTTCGTAGGAAACTCCTTCACCTCGAAAGATCGAGGTGTTGAGAGGTTTCGGAAAAGTTCATTCGTGTGAGCTCGATCGCGAAAAACTGAATTAACGTTATGCGCTAGGTATAAAAGAAAGATAAAAATAAAACAAAACATAAGTGATATCCCTTTACATTATACATGGTATCTCGCCTCAATCGAATCACAAATTATTTGAAATTCTTAAGAGGCAAACCATTGTGATGATATCTCACCTAAAGATTATTTTTATCAATTTTTATTGACAAACGAATATTTATAAAAAAAATTCTTTTTTATCATTTACATACATGCGTTTAAAATATTAGAAATTCAATACGATAAAATATTGTTTTTATAAGTTACAATGCATTTATTTGCCAATCTCTGTTCAGACCAATTTTCGATCGAACGAAATCAAATATTCCCATGCCATTTAAAAGTGTCGTTTATTTTATAATCAAAAAATTTTACGTGTAACTGAAAATAATGGTTCCAAAAATTCTCTTGGAAAATTAAATCAATAGGATAAAAATTCATCGAGTTTTCTGTGCTTAATTAAATACATAGTTTCGAAAAAAAAGGAAGCAAACAACCGTATATTATATCATAACAACTCCGTTAATAATTTGAATTTCGATCTAATAATTTGAGAACATATTTTTTAGGCCTGAAACATTAAAACGATTTAACGAAAAAATTGGATTTTGTTAAACCGTCACGATGGTATTAGTGATAACAAAAAATCTTTATAAATCTGCATGACGTCAAATGTTATTCAGGCATCACGATGATTAATTTTTTAATATTACGACTCAAGATTTAACGATTCCATTCAAAGTAGTTCGATTAAAACGGGACATCCTGTAGATCCTAAAGGTGCAATAATTCAAAGCCCTTTAAAAGGGCGATCGAGAATGATTTAACGTGCATTGTGATACTGTTCGCACGTTAAATTTATGAGGTTCATCCTTTGTCCTCCGTTGGCATAACCGGTATATCGATAACGAGTCTCTTTTCCTTGTTATACCCATTATGCCTGTAACTATTTTTATGGGAAACATCTTGTTACGATCGGTAAAAGAGAGAGAGAGAGAAAGAGAGAGAGAGAGAGAGAGAGAGAGAGAGAGAAAAAGGGAACGCGTTCACGGCTTTTTTCTTTGTCCCGTCAGCCGACTACCTACCTGAAGAGCATGTGACCAAATGTGGAACAGTCCTCAATTTCTGTATTTTATTCCTACCAGTCAAATAAAGTACCGCAAAAGATAACTGTATCTATGTGAGCTTTGTGAATTTCTTCATAACAGTACATTCGTCTCACTTGCCGAAAGATTCTTAATTTTTGTATTAAAAAGAAAAAATTTCTAAAAAAGAAAATTTATTGTCTTCTGTATAATTTATGATCTTTATCTCCTACATCCATGTTACGTTTAATGTGTCTGATTGACTATTATAAGACAATTTACGACAGTGATATTACTTCATTCGACTCATTATTGACCGCAATGATTACCGTTTTCGTTATATCAGAAAGTTAGAACCATCGGGTCAACATCGATAATTCTCTTTCGACCATCGTAGATCTCCCAGTAGACTCATTGTTTCAGTTTTTCCTTCGCTCTTTCTCCCTCTCTATTTCTCTCCCTCTCTCAAAGGAAATCGAAAGCCCCATTCGAAGTGACTCTTCCTTCGGACGCTGGTCAAATTCATTGTGTCGAAAAGCAAGAGTCCGTTTATCGCTTTTTTCCGCGCGCGTTCCTATTTTTACTGTCCCTCTTTCTCCTCAGATGTTTCACGGCTCCACACTGGCTGCAGAAAACGGGGCAAGTCATTTTTAGCGGTAAGTGTACAGCAGCTTTTCACCATAAATATGCTGGGCGCATTTCCAAGGGTGGAAGAAGAGATCTCTTTGTTTGCTTCGCCTACCAGTGAGAGAGGAGAAGACGGAAGAAAAGTCGAATGCGAGGGAGAAAAAGAAAGTAAAGGGAAAAGAGAAAAAGGGAAAAAAAGGTTCATTTTAAAATTTAAAACGTAAATATTCCGTTCTCAAACAAATAAATCAAATCAATTATAATCAAATTAGCTACTTTTCATTAATGCCCTATCTCGATTATCCCACAGTTTCATTCAAATTATTTTTATTATTTAATTCATTTTATTAAATTCTGTAGATTCTAGATGTATATGTGAATAGAAATAGAAGGACAAAGAAAAGAAAGGAAAGGAAAGAAAGAAGTAGGTCGCAAAGAGGAAAGGGGAAAAAGTGGGGTGACCCTAGGAAAGGCAGAGATGCTTCTTCAAACGTAACTTTCGACTGAAATAGTCGGTCCTTGGAATCTAATTATCAGTAGTCTTTCTCTTTCTTTCTCTCTAGCTGGAAACTCAGATTATTTATGCCCCTTCTTCCTTTGTTCGAGCCGAGACGTGGCTTGCGAGCTGTACACGCCAGCCGGAAGGCGGCGTCGGTGATGGTCGGGACCTAAAGAGGGATAAAGAGGGGTTAAGGGTAAAGGAAAGGAGACGATGGAAGTAGTGGGATAAAAAAGACGCCGCCCTGAAGAACGGTCATAAGTAACGATGCGGATGAAGTTCTCGATCGATGAACGACGACTACGACGCGACGAAGCTTCTGCTTTCTTTGTTCGCTTTCCTTTTCCTTCTAAGCGTTTCTATCTCTTGGTTTAGGACTTAGAACTGGGTATGCGCTTTGTTCATTCTCTACGTGGCCTTTCTCGCGAGCACGAGTTCTTTAACCGCCTCGTTTTACATCAAAACATTGGAATTGTTGAATAACAGATTTTTTTTTATCTAATCAAAATAAAACCGATTAAAATATATAAGCAATGAAAAATAGTTTCGTCCAATATCCAATAGTCCCTTTTTCAATGTTTTAATTGGAAATTAACGATCGTCGATAAAAGTGCGTACGACACACTCGTTAAAACCAGAACTCGTTTATTAAGCGTTGGCAAATGAAAATTCAGCTAGCTTCATGAATTTTATCGCAGCGTCTTTCTTTCTGTCCACATGTTAGGCAGCATGCCAGGATGTACTCGTAATTCAATGCAGAGCTGCACGATGCGGTAGCGATAGTAGCGATGAAGAGAAAGAGAAAGAGAGAAAAAGAAAAAGAAAGAAAAAGAAAAAGAGAGAAATAAAGAAAAGACACGGAGGTTTCTCTCCCTCTCTCTCTCTCTCTCTCTCTCTCTCTTTCTCTATCTATCTATCTATCTATCTATCTATCTATCTATCTATCGCGCTTGCCACATAATATTCCCACAAGGGTATTTTGCAGGCACAAATTTTGCACAGAGTAAATATGTACATACGTATGCACAACGATAAAACTATGTACTACACGTACTTGCATACGTCGATCAAACAAAGAGAATGCTCCCTCTCTCTCTCTCTCTCTCTCTCTCTCTCTCTCTCTTTCTTTTTCTCTTATTCTTTTATTTTCCTGTTGAAAAGCGTGAGTGAGAGAGAAGGTGCATTTGTATGAGAGACAAGTTAATAAAATACGGCCTTTAAACGAATTTAAATGCAACGGGGTACGAGTGAGCGCATCTGCATCGAGTTTATGTGGGTCAATCTTATTCTCCTCGCTTCCACTACGTCGATTTTCAAAAAGAATAAATTTTTATTTCCACGTGATCTCCTGTATTAAAAATGATCATACTAAAGCTATTTCTAATCGATTAGTAATATCAAATTTTAATTGATTTCCATTATTATTCCCATTTCTCTGTCCGAGATGTATATAGTTATATCATAATATCATAATAAAAGATACGATCAAAGTCTAAAAAAAAGCTCTGTTCTAAAATGTTGAACGAAAGAAAACCAAGTGGGACCCTTACTATTTCTACGATTCCACTCGTTTCAAAATATATACGACTCGCATAATCTTCGCATACGACAAGAGTAAAGACGTAAAAAACTAGAAACCGGATGTGTCAGAGTATACCGTAACTCGTACACACATATATACGCACACACACACACATACACATATATATATATATTTATATTGTATATATGGAAGGTCGTTATATATAGGCAAGCTACCCCCCACCATCACATTCTTTTACCCCATATTCCTTATAATCCGCGCTCACGAGATCGAGCGTTTCAAACGCACAGATGTATGTTCGCTTGGTCGCCCCGAACTTGACTCATTGGGTACACGAAATTGCTCCGCCCCTTTATGGCTCACACGTGGAAGAAAAACTAAACGACGATGAGACCTTTCTCTCTTTCTCTCTCTCTTTCTCTCTCTCTCTCTCTCTCTCTCTCTCTCTCTCTTTCTCTCTTTCAAAAGAGCTTAACCATGTACGCAACTATAAAATATAGTTAACGAATAACGATATGCTTCGTCGCTTTTTATGATGCATACGAATAATCCTTTGTCCGACCTCCATTTTCTTTCAACGTTTCCTAACTTTGAAGTTGACTTATTTGAGCGATTGAAAATATAAAAGAAATTAAATACAATTTATTTAATAAAATGTTATCTTTATATATGTATATAATGATCAACATTTTTTAACTCTTTCTATTTGATTCCAATCCTTCTTGGATTCATTCTATTTACAAAAACTCAATGTACGGTATTGTTTCGAAATTTCGATGGGCATTTTCAGCGTCTGTTTCTCTTTCAGAGCAATCGTCCATGCATTTCTCAAGAAGAAAAAGCCGAATTTCGATGGATCGTTTATGACAAACCTATTACAACTTTTTCTCAAAAAGAATCAATGATTCGTATCAGTTTTCCCTCATTTTGACAAAACCGGTAATGTTACGCCGAGACGCGAGTATGAGCATCGATGATTCGCTATAAAAGGCATACATTGAGAAAGAATGAAACAGAGAAAAAAAGAGAAAGAGAAAGAGAAAGAGAGAGAAAAAGAGCTAGTTGGTTGCGCTCATTAAAGCCCGCTGAATCTCAATGCCTTTTATACTTTGCCCATTCTTTTCGGCCATAAAAAGCGCACATTCCGTGCGCTCCCGTATGCAACCAGTTTAAAACACACACGTACTATCGTAAATCACTTCCCTTGCTGTGTCTCTCTCTCTCTCTCCCTCTCTCTCTTTCTCTTTGTCTCTTATAATAGGCTTACTTATCTTTGTCACATCATAGATTTTTAACATACTACATTTGCGTAACTTTGCTTTAAAGGATTCCGAATTAGCTTTTTAAATTTAAATCATGAATTATTACTTTTTATTACTTTTAGTTCTACTGTCATGTACCAAATCATGTCCTAAAACTTTATATATAATCTTTATATTTGTTACTATTAAATTGAAAAGAGACAAATTAGATAAAAATTCAACAATCCATAAAAATATCAAATTAAACAATTTTTAACGCACCCTTAGAACCTTGTGAACGTATGTACGGATCGCACAACTTCCTCCTCTTCATATGTGCTTACACAAGTTTGACGCATTATCGATACACGAAAATCGCAGTTCGACACCCCTTTTCCCTCATTTTTGCTACTCCCCCTTTCTTCTTTTATTGATTTTCCAGATCTTACGGAAAATTCCTAACATCCGGTCACTCGTTAAAGGCTTTGAAAATCATAAAATTGTGCTCTTTCGTTCGATTTTACATGACAGGAGTATGAGAATGGGCCGAGTGCGTTTAATGGAAACTATCGAAGGGTTTTACTAATTACTAATTGGCTATACTTAGACGTGCTAAATTGGCGAACACATACATCGCGCAGGAGGCAAAGAAAATAGACGCTATTCATTTGCTCCTCTTGTTTAAAAGTCTGAAATCCTTAAAAACATTGAATATCATATATTTTGAATATATATCTCAGCAGTTAATTTAAAAATAAATTATTTGTTCAAAAAATTATTAAAATTAACTTTCAATCGATTTACCGTCAGCTGCTGCCATCGCGCCACGAAAGAGCGAAGCTTCAGCTATACTTTATCAGTTAGACTTAATCGTTCGATGCTCCGTTGAAGACCTTCTCTATTCGGAGATAACTTTGAAAGGGATAGTAACTAATATCATAATGAAGATATTGTAAAATGAATGATTAGAAAAAACAAGATAATATTTTTCCAAATAAACATAGAATATATACGTATTATAAATAAAAACAATGAGAGCTTAATAGTCATCTTTTTCTAAAATGGCGGGACTCGAAGATTAGAGCTCTTAAAATGGCATTATGAAATGAAAAGAAGATAGATAAAAATGAAGGCAGAAATAGGAGGTAGAAACAGGGAAAGAGAAAGAGAGGCGTTATAGGGGTAACTTCAAGGGTGGTTGGCAGAAATGCATTTTCTCCTTTCGTACTCGAGGAAGGAAACATAGTGAGAAAGAAGGAAAGGGAGGAAAATGGAGAGAGAGAGAGAGAGAGAGAGAGAGAGTTAGATAGATAGAGAGGGATAGAAAGGAGAACGAAGGTGGGGAGTGCAAGCACAGCGGTAGGGGTTGCCTCTCCTGACGTGGGTGGTGGTCGATGACGTCACTAAAGATGCAGCAGGGAGCAGCGATGCAAGGGGGATGAAGCGAAGCCAGGCGGAACTGGGCCAGTGGGTCTCCGGCAGCCATCTGCGATTCGCTCGACTCCTCCGTTCCGATCTTCGTCTTTTACCTTGTGAACATTTCAACAACAATCGAAAATCATTTTGTTCCACCGTTCTCGCAATGTGATATTTATCAAAGAACTGTGCGTGGAATTGTGTTCAACCAGCGAGTGCGGATACCAATTGATTTTCTTCAATAAAAAATCATTTTCCCTATACGATCGTTCCTTTTGTTCTTATTTTATTTTCATCATTACCACCATGTTATATATACAAATTTATCTATCTTTCTCAACGACCATATTATTAATCTCGCTTTATCCTTTTTTTTTTTATTCATAACTCATTCATTGCTTTCTTTTTGAAAGTTTGAACGAGTCATCATCGATGGAAAGTTTTGGCCACGATGATCGCCGATGCAACACTGATATCCCAAAGATAAGTTCAGAATAAGACGATAAAGATTATCTAACTCCTGGTTCGAACTATGATATGCTGAAAGAACGATTCACACATCTCAATTCAGTCTCCTTTCCGTCTTCGTAATTTATATTAGAAGAGTTGTATATGACGGATCGCTGATTGAATTGAGACTAAACGGAAATGTATATGTATATATAAAATTACATACAATAATGTTAAAATCGTTATGGCCGAATAATTGGAGCGGAGACTGAACCAAACTGTGTGAATCGACCTTAAATTAGTAATTGTAAGAGATTCGATGCATTCAACCCGACGCTTTCCGTTTTTTCCTCTCTTAAATATTTCTTCCACAGATATGTATGTTCGTCTTCCTTTTTATCTTTGTTCCTTCGTTTCGAAGCAATTATAAATAACACGAGATTGCCACTATTATATAAAATTCGTGTTTACACAAAATTTCGGTTGATGGTGAATCACGGAAAGAAATGTTTTTGCAGCGGAAGTAGAGAACAAAAATAAAAGAAGGAAGACGTTCATCGAAATTCTTTTCTCTCTCTCTCTCTCTCTCTCTCTCTCTCTCTCTCTCTGCCCCGAAAGACACGAACTTTAAAAAAAAACTCATGATTGGTCCACAGCTGTTCCACCTCCGACTCACTAATCGTACTAAATTAAATCGATTAAGTAATAGAATAAATTAATGGCTAATTTCGCATGAAGTTTTAAAAAAATATTCGTTGTGCATATCCCTCCTACCTATATCTTTGTGTTGTTATAATTATTATCTGTCGACACAGACATTATTTAATCGACCATCTTTTCCGATCGCCCAATTGGTAGTAGCATCGATCAACGTGAGAAAAATAAAGTGAAGAGCTGAGTTGATCAGCTGTCCACGCGCGAGCTTAATATATTTTTTAACTTCCTTATGAATCGTTTGCCTCATTTGCCAAGTGTTGCTGCATTCGATTAGTACGACGTCCTTGCATCTCTCTACGCAATTTAATGAGGTGCAGAGTTTCGTTAATTCATATGGAACGAATGTGTAATTACAGACCGTCGATAAAAAATTTATAATTCAGTTCATTTATAATCTATTGAAATAGATTGATAGCATGGCAGGATATATCATTATACGATTATTTGTACTTTTTTATTTTTATTTTATATTACGATTATTTTTAGCACATCATAATAAATCTCGATTAACGATCCATCGAGCAGATCCACTTTGAATGAAAAAAAAGATACCATCGAAGTTTACATGATGGTGACCTTGAGAATTGTGAGTCATATATTTAACTATACGCTTTAACGGCCTCTATTTCTACCTCCACTCACAATTTAAGCCGCTCGTCGATCGAAAATGTAAGAGAAAGACAAAGAGACAATGAGAGAAATTCAAATTAAATCTCAAATATATTTTAGAAGATAAATTTAATTGAACCGGAAAATGAAAACGAAATTAAATTGAAAGAGTAAAAGAGAGAAAGACAGAGGAATGGACAGAGGGAAGAGAAAGAGAGAGGAAGCATAGAAGAAGCACATCAGAATGCATAGAAGAATCGATATCAAAGGGCGTGTTTGCGCATCGAAAGCCGTGAGCTTCACTATATTCGGTATAATCAACGCTTATGGGTGGGTGTGGGCATGACAGGAAGGACATGGCAAAGGTCAAAATCGTACTGTGTCTCGTCGATGCAGCCGATTACACAAAGAAAGAAAGAAATAGAAATATGTGAGTATGAAAGAGAGAGAGAGAGAGAGAAAGAGAGAGAGAAAGAGAGAGACAGATAGACAGATAGACAGACAGAAAGAGAGAGAGAAAGAGAGAGACAGATAGACAGATAGACAGACAGAAAGAGAGAGAGAAAGAGAGAGACAGATAGACAGATAGACAGACAGAAAGAGACACAGTGAAAGAAAAAGGGAAGGAAGGAAGAAAGCGATCGAACGGCCTGCGACTAAACTGCAACGGTTTGAAATGGGAGCAACTCGAAAGATGAGAATGAGAGGAGAATCTTCCTCTTTCCTCTCGTCCGATCTGTCCAAACGATCAGAGGGGAAAATGTTAAAATGTGAGCTGGTTAGTTCGATTCGTCCAATGGCGCGTGATTACAATCTCTCTCTTTTTCTTTTTCTTTCACTAGATCGTGCGAATAATATATTTTTAATCCTTTCTAATCAATTAAATTTTAACATACCAGAGTTCTGCAATTCTGTTTTCTTATAAAAATGTGATTTGGTAAAATTCGGGTGATTCTTGATACATCTAGGTATTAGAAAATTAAAAATTAAAAAATATGTACTTATTTATTTCTCCTCTACTTTCAATACAGAAACGATAATAATTTCGCTGTTAACTATTTCTAGTCGCTCGGGTATGGTTCTAATCTCGTGAAGTGCAGGGAAAAGGGATCGTTTCTAGGAAAAAGATTAGAGAAGAGAATTTACCGAGAAAGTAAACGCTTTCTGTTTCAATAAGACACGGTGGCACGAGATGAAGATACAGAAGACATATGTCGCCAGAATTTCCTAATATTTGACGAATTGTGCGTGGATCCGCACAATGTTTAAGCGTATCGAATGGATACACCATGGTCGGACGTATGAGAAAAAAGATATAAAGCCATTTCTTTGTCCCTCCAATTTCTAATAAAGATTCCCTTTAATGACGGCCGACAGGAACTCGAATGCCTTGCTATGTTCAAGACGATATGACGTCACGTCCGGGACTACGACACCCGTGAGATAAGAGCGTTACTCTCGACGAAATTATAGTGTTTACACGATATATCGACGATGAAGGGTCTTCTTCTCAGAAACAAGTCAAACAGAAATATTAGATATTCTTATTTATCAATGTTCTCCTTTTAACATGGGATGAAGTAGAAACATTGAACTTCAAATGATTAAGAGAATTAAGATAAAATTTAATATTTAAATAACGAAATTGTTAAAAAAGTTAAACAACTTTTTTTTATAACTTAATATCATTTCTGGTATTCAAAACTGTATATAAAACAAAGACACGAATCATATTTAAAGTATAAATTATTTGAGACTCTTTTATTTTTCGTAATTCGTTTCGTTACGTAAAACTTCGTCATAGAATGAAAACATCGTTGCTGGATCGATACCGCTTCGAGTACGACCTCTTTCTCTTTCTCTCTTACTCTTTTTTTCTCTCACACAGAACGGACAAATTTGGAATGTTCATGAATTAAGTTTACGCTTTAAGACAGAATAGCTGTAAAATGGGTGATATGACTCAATAGAACAAGTAATGTGGTCCACCGGAAGTTTTCAGAGATAAGTTATCGTAGAGAACGGCAACTGAAATGTAATCGCTTTTGGATAAAAAACATCAATAAGGGAAGTCAATCGAATGACGCCGCACAATGATATAATTGAAGCCACGTTTGAAACGGCAATATGTTTGTACGTGAAAGCATACCAAATGTATTGTTGCAAAGACAAAGTGTGACTAAAAAAGAAAAATCGAAAATTTTACAATACTGTATGTTTTATTTTTTGTAAGCAGTTCAAAAGAATTTCTCTTGACTCATTGTCAGTTAGGAGCAGGCAACCAAAAAGATTGGACACTATTGCTTTAAGATCTTACTCGTCATTAGCATCAACAACGACATTAATCTTATAAATATTAATACACCTTCTTATTGTTAATATAGGATCAAAGTTGCCGAGAAAATTTCCTCATGAGAGAATACATGACGTCACATTACCCCCCACTGCCATTCTACATCTACGTTACTTGCGTCATGTGATATGAGTTATGATACGTCGTCACGTCTCTAATCCAACCTAACCCTAATAACTACTACTATTATTTTTTCCGAATTTTTCCCTTTTTTCCCCTCAATATAGCAACAGAGTACGGGATATAGTAAAACGAACTATAGGCGAGGAGAAAAGGGAAGAGAAGGAGAGGAGAATTATGAGACTAGCATAGCGGTGCGGTAGATATTTATAGTTAAAAGGAAAACAACAAGGAAATATTGTCATTAAATATTATGTGACAGTTTCAAATTATTTAAGAAACAGATTAATTCCATCCTATTAATAAAGATAGACAAGAAAATGAGAGTTTAACTGTTCATATATATAATTAGGACAATATCCTGTCAAATATAAGAAATATCTTATAACATTTGACTGGATTTTAGTTTTTGATGTATCCGAAAATAATACTTCAATGGAGAAATTTTGTTCCAAACTCTGTCAATTTCGAAGAACGCTTAATTGTTACCATAAAGTAATTTTAAATTAAAAATTGAATCACTTACTATCATAAAAAAATACAATTAAATAGATAATTTTACTCTATATATTAAGATTATAATGATTTTAATATGTACACGAATTATAAATATTTTTAAATTTTTATCTGATAATTTTTCAATTATATCTAACATATTGGGCATGTTGAGTACATCACATAGATGAGATATTGATTGATGGTAAGTATAAGAAGTGGTGGTCATTACATTTGAATCTGGCTCTTGCTGTTGTACGGAATATTGAAAAGTATCAACCCGACAATTGCCGAGGTTAATCGAATGTCCTCGACCGCGTTTATCTCCGCTAGCAGGATCAAACATTTTTGATTCTACATAGCTGCACCGCTATTAAACGTCGCCTTTCTCAAGGCTCTCCTCGTCTCTTTAATTTAAAAATTCGTATTGAAATACATCAATTTGATTTTACCTTGTCTCATCGCTATTCTTGCTTCTCACCGCTTCACTATATTCCTTATCTTAGTGTCGAAAATATAAAAGAATCCCATCAATTATTGTTTCCTTTCTTCTTTTTAACGGTACTTTCTTCTCATCGCAAAAATGGAGCATATTTTAAATAATGTGATATCATCGCAACGTTAAGATAGAAAAAGTGAGTAATATATAATATTATATACACACACACATTCATATAATTTGAGATAAATAGAATAAATGAATGAATGAATGAATGAACATCTGTTAATATTCATCTTAATCTCACATAAGGTAAAAAAATTCTAAAAAAACTAAATAAGATGGCTCATACATGAAACTTGATCGGTTTGCACGAACCGACGCAAGATCGAAGAGAAGAAATGTTTAAGAACTAATCGGAATGCATGTAAGTGTTTACAATGGCCGGTAATAAAAATGATACCTCGTTCGAGAATAGGCCTGTTCGAAACAACCGAAATTTATCTTCAGTAATAACGTGCGTTCGTTAAATAAACTTTAGGTCAATAGAAACAAATGGAGACAGAATTTTTTTAAGCATATTAATATATATATATATATATATATATATATATATATATATATATGTATATATATATATGTATGTATGTATATATATATAGTTTAACAATATATAGACAAATTTGAATGATTTTATGTGACTTTCTTTTCAGTTTCAATCGCATAGTGTTAAGGAAACTTAGTAAGATCTCGTATCAAAATTTCAACGAAATATATTATTGTAATTATTCTCCGTCGATTTTCTCATCGACAATATGATATAATAAAAGAACTGCAAAATTCGAATCGAGTTTGAGCGATGAGACTAGATCTTGGCTTCGATTCAACGCCAATGACTGGTTTTCATGGAGCTTGAACTGGATTCCATTATCTTCTAGACGACCAGCTGACTTCTGAAGGAAAAAAAAATGTAATAAAATAACGTAATATTCAAATGGATCGAAAGTTGAAATCAACTCAGACGATAACGAGTTGATTACTATCTTTCTCTCTGTCTCTTTCCTTTTCTTTTGGTCGACAAGGCCTCAAGCATGATAAAACTCGAAAATTCGGTTGCCACGTGTGCATCTTTTATTTAGGAATAGTATTAAGACAACGAATGATATAAGAGAAATCGTTTGGTAGGTGGGTCCAACCGTTATTTACATTCTCGCTTTGATGACATCATTGCCAAAGGGAGCACAAAGAGAAAGAAAGAAAAAGAATCGAGGATGGCTTAACATGTTTCACACCGGTTTATTCAATGATATAGTAAAGAATCGAGGTCTCTTTTCACGCTAATCGTAAGGCGACCCTCGAAAACATTTTCGAAGGATGTACCGACTCGATTCACTGCACTTCGTAGTCGTTAGTACGATTATCAGGTCTCTATCAATTAATTAATTCTTCTAAGCCGAAGACGATATGATAAATAAAATAAAGGAACGCATACGATCTGCTTGAAAGGACAAAAATTCTCTCATCGACATAATATTATATGACGTGTTTGCTTCCTCTTTCTCTCTCTCTCTCTCTCTCTTTCTATTTTATGTAAAAATTATCAAGATATTATGGCATTCTTATCTATACCTTAAAAAGGTAACTATACCGATTAGTACATAAATAAAGTGATAAGATCTAAAACATTTTGGAAGTTTGTTTTAATGACAAATTCGAATCATTTCGATCTTAATTCGAAACATAAGAAGTCTTGAAAGTTGATAAGTTCTCAAGTTTTTTGTCACTTTTGTTGTTTTCTCGAAAATGGACGCAATTGAGACACTTCGAACCGCTTCGAGTCTGTATCGTAATTACGAACACAATTCAAAGCTTAATATTCTTGAAAGTCCTGATCGTCATAGACTTAAAAATCTTAAGAGTTTCGATAAGTTTTAGAGTTCCGAAGATGTTTCTTTAGAGTTTCGAATATTTAATATCTTATAAGCTTTTTGATTACTTTTGTTCAAGAAATATCATTGACATAAAATACTAAAGAAAGTCCCTAAAGTACGAATTATATAAGTACGTTATTTATTTACATTATTCGTTTTTATAACTTACGGTACATATGACGAATGTCAATATGAGAAGAAAAAAAAATAAAGTAGAATAAATAAGTTTATCGCTTAAGTACTATTTATTCCATACAATTTGAAAAAATCGCTGTTTTCTTTTCAGTTGTCATTTTAATGTGTGTTTCACTTCAAGGATTTATAATTTGTAATAAAATATATATAAATGATTACTAAAAGTTAAATACGCTTACTTTGATTGCCTAACTAATCCTAATGAGTACACTTTAGTTATACGTAAAATTTAGTTATACGTAATGTTACTCGCTATCTTCATTGCGTCCTGCAAAATTCGATTATTTATACACTAAAAAGAAAAAAATGTATTTTGTCCTATTACATTTGTGCCTTGCGAAATAATTTTTTCCAAGACAAAAATATAATCAGTACCAAAGGAAGATTATTAGAACACTATTTTGAATAAAATCTTTTTAATAAACAAGTAATAAAAATTTAGCGATGATAAAAATTTTCGATATATCGCGAAAGAATCCATTGTCACTATTACAACGAAAGTGACAAAAGACTCAAGGCTTATCGAGACTTTATAAGTATATGTATGATATACGTTTCGAAGAATAGAAATAACGAAATCCATGAATCACGAAAGAGGTAAAAATAGGTCGTCGTAACGAGTATTTATTTTTCAGCTCAATATGAATTAATGAAAAGTTATGCTTGGAACATCAAGCGAAGTAAATTCCTGAGAATAATTGAGAGTGTTAGTCGCTAGAAAGCCAACAATTTGGCTACTTAACGAGTCCCCTCGTGACATCGATCCTATAAAATTTCGATCTCTACTTTCTTTTGTCGATGAAGACACGATACGATTTTTATTGTCCCTACGAATATGTTTTTTCTAACGTTGAAAATCAATTGCACATTATATTTGTTTCATGTCGTGAAAACGTAATTACGAAAAGTAATTAATTAAAAAAGTTTCTTAAACGAATGACTCGTTTTTCTGCAATACATAATAAATTCCGAGAAAGCTACGATCGCCGCCACTTAATCATAGGCTTCGAAGTTTGTTTTGGTTTTTAAAATTGGGCCGATGGGTCGTTGGCCTCGGACGAACCGTATCTCCCCACCAATTCGACTCTGCAGGTCGGTGTTACTGCGAACCTATATGCCGAGTGGGCTATACTAGAAGCCGATCGTTTACGGTGCGTCACGCACACAATCTCCACGTGCTCGCGCCTATCTTCATGTTCGCCTTTTGACTGAAACAGGGACGCCGACACTTCTCGGAGACGATAGCGATCTTGCCGTTATTTCGAAAGCCTTCTCGACACTCTTTTCTCGACAACTTTTATTTTATCTTAGATCGATTCAATTTATCGAATAAAAGAATGCAATTATTTCGATAAGATTTTTCTTATTTTTTTTATACAAACTGATTCTCATATATGTGTTAATGAAATTTTCTAATTTGAAAATAACACACATAAATACGATACGTTGAAAAAACTATTCAAATATTCAGCATACCGATGGAATCAGAAACATTTTGAGTCTATATTCGTCTAAATTCTTAATAATTTTACGTCTATATTCGTAAAAATATGTATTCAACGAAAATTAAATTTTCGAAACAAAACGAGAATTGATTATAATACTTCCAAGCGATATTTTCGATCTCGAGCGATTATCAAGATTTTTGTTTCTACAACGAAGTTAAAGGTAAAGAAAAATAAGAAGAGAAAAAAGGCACTCGCGGTTCGCGTGGAACTCAAATTTCAGGGTGCACGAATGGATATAAGGTTTCTTTCGAACGACGATGCGTGTTCGTGACGTGAGATTATACTTAGCCACAACCGCCGTCGTTATATATTGTCTCGAACATATATACGCACGCACGTATTCACACAAAACCATATAATTCCCGTTACCATTCGAAAGCTCGGTTACCTACTCTCTTGCTTCGGCCGGTCATTAACGTAACGACTGTTACGTACATATGTATGTACATATTACATACGTACATAAGTACACGTATCCAAGAATATACATACATGTACGTGCTTACCTACCAACCTACCTACCTAGCACTCTTGTCTACTTCGTTCCTCGATTTATTACCAACGTACCTCTACCAAGAGAATATCGAGAGTTCTCTCTTTCTTTCTCTCTCTCTCTCTCTCTCTCTCTCTCTCTCTCTCTCTCTCTCTCTCTCTCTCGTCAATATCGGATATTATGTCTGCCTTTCTACCTGAAAACGTATTTCCTACTGCACCCGTCGACAATGTCGACGACGACAGATGAAACTGTTTGACGTCAACATTGGTTTGAATTCTTTCGAGAATAACGCGTTAACTTCCTAACTCGGAAACTTCGTCGACGGTAATTAGATAACGACATCTAATTGCATAGCATGAAAATTCAGACTCATGAAATGCAATCCAGACGAACGTTCCCAGCAAATTACAAAAACAATCGAAACGATTATTAAACGTTGTTATTATTGATATCGAAGAAAAAGAAAATTATCGAGAAAATTTTTGATCGAAGTAAAAAATATTATTAATTTTCTTAACTATCTTCGTTTCAACGATTCAATAAACATAAAGAAACGTTATTTTCTCATTCATTTGCAAAATTCAAAACCATTTTATTTTGTAGATATCCGATACCATCTCTAATCACGTGCTCTATTAATTAATAACCATCTGCAGTCTGGCTTGCTATGAGTAGCTACAATAGAGATGGCGATTCGCATACAGTATGTATTTTGTAACAACGAACCTCTCGAAGCGATGCAATCCGGTGGTGCTAACGGCCGACGAGCGGTCATTGTTCCGCAATTACTGTCCTATCTAATCGGCGTTAGTGACTAGGAACAGTCACCGAGCGATTCACGATATCTAATCGTGAAAGCAAACGATACGTGGGAGAGCCGATTACGATTCTCGTTTCATGTGAAAGGATCAATGACATTTTCGCATTTTTCCCCTCTTTTTCTTTCTTCGAACATTATCCTTATACCATTATTATCGACAAAATATCATGATAATCCTAGAGTTTTCTCTGATAATAAGCATATTATTCAACGAAATCCTTAGATACAATCGATTTTCGATAATTATAAATTTAGAAAAGATGAAGAAGAGAGGAGTTAAAGAAACGCAAGGTTTTAAGAGAAGCGTATATACGAGTGAAATATGTCTCTTTCGAAAGTTGCCAGTCGAGCACGAGGAGATTGCGAATAATACGATCTAGAGGCGAACGTATTCATAGATATACAACCGCGGGACCAACCATCGAGCGGCAGTGTTATCGTTTCTTTGATAGCTGGCACTAGACGCGACTTACGTAACACATTAGGGTCAACGTATCCACTAGCTTTATGCAATTGCACGTTGGCATGCTATGAATAGCTCGACGCTTAGCGGTGGCTCTAAGCCGTGTCTAGTCGCGATCTAATCGAAATTGCGACGGCAATTCGTGGATCGTCTTCGGAAAACTTCTTACGATTTCTATTCTTATCTCCTTCTTTTTTTTGGCGTAAACAATATAAACAATGTTTTAGCATTCGGACATCGGACATAATTATAGACTTTACGAGAATATTAGCTTGTAAGATGTTCAACAAAATTAACGATTTACGAGAACAATAGAATATCTAATCTTTAACCTCTTAGGTAAGCCTGAATTTTGCGCTGTTTCTCTATACGGCAGAGTTTAACGTTAATTACGCGTAAACGATACAGCACTGCAATATGTGATGGATAATGCTGTTCTTTACACGAGCATATTGGAATGAATTTTTGTTAACTAAAAAAAAAAAAAAAAAAGAAAACAGTGAGCGAATGAATAACTATAGTGGCGCGTTGTAATATAAGATGACATCCGCAAAGCCACTATAGTGGTACATCGTACCTAAGAGGTTAAATTAGCGATTAAGAAATAATTGTAGAATGTGCGTTTATGTTCTCAAATATCGCTAAATTATTCGATAAAATGTAACGAAGTTGGGAATAGTTTGTCGTTCTTACAATATTTTATTGTCGCTTCTTATCGTAGTCGTTGCATTCGTACCTTTATTTCTCTTCTTCGATATTCTTTAAAAGAAAATGATCCATCATAAAATTCTTACAACAGAATTGTTGTTCCTTGAGAAAACGTTTTACGTATTCGAAAAAAAACGCAAACAATTTCTTTCGAGATAAATTTTCGAGAATAACTACATTCTTTATTTACTCTCTCTCTCTCTCTCTCTCTCTCTCTTTCTCTCTCTCTCTCTCTCTATTTCTTTCAATCAATCTGTCTTTCTTATTTTTAGCGAATAGCAAACTATTCGCTTCAACTATTTCTACGATCAACGAAAAGAAAAAAAAATATGATTATAACGAGATAGGCGCAGGATATTTATGCGGGAGGTATAACAATAATTTATAATACGAAGGCAAAACGATGGAGAACGTCCAAAAAAATGGTCGTTTGTTGCGTAACTCGAGCCGTATTTCGAAATGGATGAATATAACGTGGACTGCCCTTCGCTCGAGTTCGCATTTTGCGGGCGTGGTCGCAGAGTCCTATATCAATTCTTTCCTTCCTACGTTCCACTACGGTCTTTATTCTCTATCTTTCTCGTTTTCGCTATATAATCACCAATAGAAAATCTTTTCATCCTTCTAAAAGAAATATATTAATTAGATCTTTTGAATAGAAAAAAGAAATTTCACAAGTATTTCAAGAGTAAAGATTTGTCCGTCACGTCCAGGGAGATTCAACGAGACTATAAAAAGAAGAGGCGAAGCGAGTTACTCTTTCCACGGTCTAGCAATCGATCGGAAAAGCAGCAGTTGTCCGGGTAAAACAGCGAAGCTTGTTCGAACGAGCTCTCGATCCTAAAGGGGCACGTTCACTGGCGTCGAGAATGCAACGATACTTGATCGGGACCTGATAAAAATTCGTGGGACGAGGCGGGAGTTTTTGGCGTCAGTACATCGAAAAAGGACCACCCCTTCTCTCTCTTTATCTACGAGTGACGCCCTGTAATTTTCGATCCTGACGAGGTACTAGGGTAGTGAGCGTGCCGAGGGTGCTGCTCGTACCGGTGGTAGTGGATTTTACGTGGGTAGAATCTTCGTGAACGCATCTAACTCCCAGACTTGGGAGCGAGAGAGAAAGAGGTAGTAGGAAGAGAGAGTGCAACGAGCATGCGCAGCCTGAAACCGAAAGTGCACGCCCATCCAGGCAATGACGGCCCTGAACCTAGACCTATACCCCCGCTTTCTGCGTCCCACGGTCAATCCTGTGTCCCCAACCTTCAAAACTCCCCCAACCCTTACTCCCAGCCTACCTCGTCGTATCATTATATACGTTGTGCTGCCGCGGTAGCGCCACTGTTCTCCTTCTATCGACTCTCTTTGTCTCTCTTGCAGTAACTCACACATTGTCTCGACCTATCTATATTTCTCGATCTTGAACTGAACTGGTATATAAAAGTATATTTTATGCAAAATTTCAATATATTTCAGGTAGCGAACATCATTAGCTAGCCCGCTCTCTCATCCACGATACTTTTATACCCTCGCATCTAGCGTGCAAAATAAAAATTTCAACGAACGATAAGAGCTCGTTTCTTTGTTCCTCGTACGCGTCTATTTACGTTATTCCCTTCGAAAATTTGATGCGCGCAAGATCTTGCGGTAGGACTATCGTGCTCATACCCAATAGTGATTCACTTTAGAATTGATTTTTATCCAGGAATAATTTATAACCCTCCTCGCTTTCGATAAAACGAACAGATGATAATCGTTTCAAAGATTATATTATCGTATATGCTATCTAAAAAAAAAAAAAGAAAAAAAAGGAAATACGAGGAATTCAATTTTGTACGATCACATATAAGTATACTGTTTCCCTTTTTATTATTATATTACATTACCTTCTCTCAACCACCCAACCTTTCCTCAAGCTCTCTACAGAATGCGGATTTTTTAATTGAGCAGCGGTGCTCCTTAAGCGCAAAACGGGATGAACCGTGTTTCTTTTCAGCGACATCTGGTTCTCCTGTACCTAAAGCGTCCCTACCTTCGTCTCTTTTCTTCTTCTTCCCTATTCTCCTTCTATCCTTTTCTTTTCTAACCGTGGCCATTATATACCGGCTAAAGCCTCATTCACGGTCACCGTCCTAGAAACCCGAGCCGATCAAAACAACTTTTTCATAGGGAGCCCTCTCGAGGACGATGGATTATCCTTTCTCTTTCTCTCTCTTTCCCTCTCTCTCTTTTCGGATGCCCTGATTTTGCGTTCCCTTCTTCCGTTATGCAATTTCTTCGGAGCCTTCGGTAACTATTAGAAAAAAAAAGAAAAAAAGAGAAAATCCGTATAGAGGCCCTAAAATTTTTCTCCCCTGTTTTACGCCATAATATTCACCCCCTCTCTTCTGTCTTCCACTATCCCTTTTATACAATATTTACACGTTTCGATAAACAGCAATATCCTTTGTGACCAACGAATTGAATTCGTCGCCGACTACGTGTATGTATGTATCTACTCGATCGTCCTATAAATCTCTATTTTCGATTTTGTTATTCATCAACGACAAATTTCATGTGTGCACGCATAGTGTACTTTCATGATAGAAAAAAGAAAAAGGAAAAGAGGGTGTGGATGATGGCAGTGGACGATTTGCGGCCGATACGTCACGTAATATGTTTCGAAAATTCACACGCGCTTTTTCCTATCGCTCCCAAGTTCTTTGAAATTTATCGATTAGATCGTAAAATTTTGGAGACCCTTTTCCTATATGTATGCCTTACATAGGCCTGGGTTCCTTAATAGAATCGACGATAACGTGAAAGAGAGTACTATCTAAATAATAACTATTTACATAATTGTCTATATCAAATACTTAAAATATTGCTAAGCAACTTGCAAAAACAAATACTTATTATTAGTATTTATCACATGCATTAAAACAAATACTATAATATTTCGAATTAATAATTGATCACGAATGTATAAAGAAAATAGTTGTTTCAAATAAAATGTATTAAATATTTCGAAAAAAATTTTTGTTATCTTGAATCAAAGTTTAAAATGGTTCCAGGTGCTATTTTTATTGAAAAACGTAAGTACGGCTTTCTCAGTTATATGCCATTTCGAGAAAGAAAGAAAGTCACGCAAAGAAAGAGGGAGAGAAAAAGAAAGAAAGAATTGGGCGGTCTCATGTTTCGTAACAGCTTTATGTTCCACCGATAAAGTTATGCAATGTAATCTAATACGTATTTCGTGTCGTTTCTCTGTCGGCGGTAACGGCGTATCGAAAGGCGTATCGAAAATGACGCATAGCACAAAGTTTTTCATCTCAGATATGTTTGTTGTTTTAAGTCTGATCATAATACCATTTACGTTGCTAGACGTCTCCGAAACAAATTGCGATCTTCGAAATTAAAGATGATCGTTTCGAGTTCATTTTACGTTATCGTAATTAAAAATGTATTAAAAATTTATAAGAAAATTTTATAAAATATGTATTTAAAAGGTATTAAATCTAAAAGATGTAACAAAATAATCTATTGAAAAGATACGTACACGTATGATAAAAATATATCGTAATATCTACTCTAAATGATTTTGGGAAGAATTCAAGGTTCGTAACAATCTTTAATTAAGTTTGCATTACTTACAGCATGACGCGGCGCCGTCGATACACGAAGGAATGTCGTCGTTAAGAAAGAATGAAAGAAAGAAAAAAGAAAGAAAGCAATCGATTCGATTATATCCAACATCGTTGTTCGGTTCAATATTTCCGCCACGCCTGAGAACTAGAAGTGAATTTCTCGGAAGGAACGGGACCGATCGATTAAAGAACGTAAAATAACTATTAACTATTTTGAGAACTCGATCGGGTGGTTATATGAATGCTTACGAATTCTTTTCGTAAATATAACAAACACGGAATACGTTTCATGGGAACTTTCCTGCTGATAAGAAAACGAGATAACCATGACAATCTCCGATTCGACCGAAAACATTTCTTTTATCTATTTTCGTCCATTATCTATTTTTGTTCAACACACTTACTATCAAACGAAAATTTCAATATTATATTACCTTACGTCATCAAATGATTCTGAAGATTATAAAGCGATATTATACTTTCAATCAGTCTCCTCTTCCATTGCGTAGATTGTAAGCCGCTATCATATCGTTCGACGTAACGGATAAGCTGGATATGCATATAAGTACTTACTTGCATCGTAGTTTCATCCGTGAATTTCTTTCTTTGCTTTGAGAAAAAAAAACTTCAATAACGTCTCCTTTCGGTAAAATGCTTTATAATAGATATTTTTTCGCGATCGAGTACTTGGTAAATACGATTATCGTTTCTATCCATTTAAGTATACCACACATATAAGCTATTTTTTAAAAACACATGATTCACACGCTTATTAAAATATTAGATATGCAATTCGCGTATCAATATAAAGAAAAAAACAGGAAGGCTTATCTAATGTTTCATATGATTCAAGCGCAACTTACGAGTCTAAGATCGTACAGTTTAATAAATTATCGATCTATTCCTTCATTGATTTATTTATCTTAATAAATTCAAAATTGGTCAGATCCGGTTCAAGTTTTAAACGAAACGGTTTTACTTGTTAGAATTACAATAACATAATATCTTAAGATCAACGAAAGAAGGATGATCGAGATGAGAAAAAGATATTAAGGAATAAACGAAATATTCGATAGAAGAAAACTTACGATTCGAGAGAATCGATCACGTGAGATCGATGAAAATCATTTACAATTTATATCATTGTTTATATCATATAAACTACGTCAAGATATTAAAAGAGTATAAACAAGTGGCACAAGATCTAATATACTTCGTTCTTAATATCTATCAAAACCGTGTAAGGCGATAACTAGTTTTCGAAGAATTATAATTATAAATAATCGTATGAATAAGCCGAAATAAGAAGTATCGCGAAATTTACGTAAGTAAACCAGTCTTCTCATTGTTCGGAACAATTGTAAACGGAATGTCGTGATATTCAGGACGTACGTAAGAATTCATGGAATAATGGCGTGTTGACTAATTGATAGTGAAATTGGAAAAAACGAACGAAAAAATTAGTTTTATTATTCTTCCTTCTCTGTCACTCTCTTTATCTCGTGATCTTACATTGTTTATTCTCTTGTGTATATTCTACGAATTCAATGTTCCAACGTAGTAACAACAGAACTTCGATATTCATCATACACACATATATACGACGTTCTCTTTCAATTTTTCGTAACGAGTCTCAACTTCGACTATTTCAAGCGGAACAAAGAATTACAGGGACATTTTTTTCATTTTACTTTTTGCTATATTACCAAGATTTTGCGGCCTATGAAATACGATACATCGAATCTCGATAGAAAATTAATGTCTATCCAGCAAAAGTTTCCAAACTAGACCATTGAAGTGCAACAAAGTTTTATTTGATGCAGTGCGGTAGTGTCTAGGTCACAATATTACATTTCAACATAGTTACAGAGACACACTTTTGAACATTCTTGTCCCTTGAGTGATACATACTATATAAACAAAAAAGTTTCGATTGTTTAAATCAAATATCGAAGGCACGTATGCACGGTATCTACGATACTCTTAACTTTCGATGGAATACCAATTTTTATGTAACACGTTCGTGTCAGTAGTAATACCGGTAGAGTTACAAAGAAAATAAAGAAAAAAGAAAATGATCGTTGGCGAGACAAAAAAGAGGAACTATCCAAAAAGGTGATACAACGAGAGAAAAGACGGGATTACCTTTATACAATTTCCGTGTAACTCCATGAGTATGAGAAAGAGAGAGAGAGGGAGAGAGAGAGAGAGAAAAGAAAAAGAGATAGGAGGCTCAGAATCGCGTGTCACGCGCCGAGTGCGTAGCACACACACGCTCGTCGCGGATTATTCGTAGGGCCGTCGTGAAAAGTAAAACGCGTTGGACTCTTGGTAGATACGATGTACAAGCGCATATACACGTATTCTTGGTAGTAGAGAGGAAGGGGAAGCTGCACGGCTCACTCGCGAGACAAAACGAGACGATTCGATCGGTAAGCGTGAGTAAGAGAGAGAAAGGGGAACGTGCGACGAGCCGTCCGGGGGACGAGAACGGCGGGCATCGATTGGCGCGCTAGCCGTGACCCCCACCATGCCGCTTTCGCTTTCACCCAATGAGGCCTCACTTTCGCGCTCGCCCGCGCTCCGAGCCACGGCAGCCGGCACGCTGTCGTCGCCGGTACTCTCAGTGATTCTGGTGCACCCTAAGTGTGAGCGAATGTGCGAGAGCGTGCGTTTTTTCCTCTCGTCATATTTCTCAGAGCCACGCACGAGAGAAAAGAGAGAGAGAAAGACAAATAAAAGAAAGAACGTGACAGAAAAAAACGTTCTTACGTTGGTGATTTTCTATTCGCGATTTGGTTGCTAATATTCATTGAAGGCACGAAAATTTAAGAGAGAGAGGAGAGAGAGGGGGAGTGGGAGAGAGAGAGAGAGAGAGAAAGGTCTTATTCATCCTTTGAAAATTGCGTTTCGTCGAACGTCGCGCGCGCCCCTCACCGGTGACCCTGACACTCGGACACACCGGGCACACACGGCGCGCACGTCCTTCTTCGTGTTCTACAGCAGGTGGGAGAAGAAAACAAGAACAAGAAAGAAGACAGAAACAGCAGCATTAGTATCAGCATCAGCATCAGCATCAGCATCAGCATCAGCATCAGCATCAGCATCAGCATCAGCATCAACATCGAAGCAACCGCCTACCAGTTCCACGGTACGCGATCATCGAGAGAAACTCGCCTACGTTGTTTCTCGTTACATTCGACTGAGTCATCGAGAGAAAAAAAAGAGACGCGTTTTCGATCTTAACGTGAAGTTTGTGCGTTTCGAGAAAAGAATCTAAAGAACGAAGTACTCCAAGTGTCCACCCTTCAACGGTGTCGCCTCGATCGAGCTGACCTTGACTTTGATTTTTCGCCGATCTTTGTGGTCTCGTTTTACCGAATTCGTCGAGTCAATTTTTGCGCCTGTAGATGGATGAATGAATCTTCCCTGTCGTCGAATTCTAACCTCTGAATAACATCTAGAACGAGACGCGCGCGCTCATTCGCCGATCAGGAAAGAGACTGAGAAAGAGAGAGAGAGAAAGACCACGTGACTTTCATCTTGCTTCTCGAACGTGGAATCGCGAAACAGGCGGGAAAATGACCAAGTGATCTGTACGTTAAGTACTCAAACGCTAGTAGCAGTTCGGCGTCAGTTGCAGCGTTTGCTGCTGGAAGATAAGAAGAGGAGGAAACAGGGTAAAATTATTGACGAAGAGGAGGGACAAAGGTAGGTGAGAGAGAGAGAGAGAGAGAGAGAGAGAGAGAGAGAGAGAGAGAGAGAGAAAGAGAGACGAAAATCAAGAAAAACGGCTGCAACGGCTTTTGAGGTCGCTTGTTTGAGAGCCATGGCCCCTCGGCGCCACGGCAACGGTCACGCTACTGGTGGTGGCCTCGGAGACAACAACGGTGTAGGTGCGACCGGAAGTAACGACGCCGTTCAAATGGACAACAATCTCGTGGTTGGCCAGAACAATAACATCAACAACGGCATCAACAATAACCAAGGTACGACTCGTTGCTGCACACCGACGGGCGAATGTCTGCGCAGTGACTCTCTTATTCGAATGAACGCCTTGCATGATACGGTCAAGGTTATTTGCAACAACGAGAACTGCCCGGTCGGTCAGTTTATGCATCGCGAGTGCTTCGATGCGTGGGAGCAAACGATCCTGACCTATCTTAAAAGCTGCGGACGTGCAAGAAGCTGGTCTGAGAGACAACGTCATCAAAATCTCTGGACGAAAAAAGGCTACGATCTTGCGTTTAAAGCTTGTGGATGCCGTTGCGGTCGCGGCCATCTTAAGAAAGACCTCGATTGGATGCCACCGGGCTTAGGTAACACTGCCAATCGTCACGATGAGAACGAAGCGAAGAAAAAGAAACGACGCAATCGGCAGAACACTCGGCCGACTTTAGCCGTGTCGGCCGGTCCACCGAACCACTCAAGTCACGTAGTTTCCGCGAACGGACGTGGCACCACCGAAGCACAACTTATCGAGTCTGGACGTGGCAGGGCCGGATCCCTTTCATCGAGCACCGGGTCGAGCTCACCGCCGGCCACCAGCGAACCCAGCGTCAGTCCTCTTCATCAACCCCAGGCCATCGTCAAGAAGAAAAGCAAGGTTGACTTTTTTGCAGATCGGGCCAGGTTAGTACAGATAGTACAGACATCTTCAATATATTTCCTATCTATCTATCTATATATGTATATTTTTCTTTTGTGATTGAACAAAAGATCACCGACAAAGATACGATACCTTACATTCGTAAGCTTTTTTTTATGCTAACAATAATAACTAACTTATCGTTACCGATTGATATTTGGACACGTCAAAATATTTTTTTGTTCCTCTTCTCCCCCCCGGTAGTCTCTTGAGTAATAATGGCACTTTAGGCCAATAGTATTTTTTTTCGATCGAGAAACTTTTTTAAGGTCCCGTATGTACGTAATATTCGAGAGATATTCCTATATATTCTGCGTGCTTTATATGCTATATCCTTTGTAAAGAAAGTAGTAGGCGGCTGTATCATTTTGGATCTTCTCAGAAAGGCTTACGGACGAACGGTTAAGAGGAGCGATTACCTCTTATAAACGTAACCTAATATCCCTAAGAAAATCATTCTGAAATTTTGATATCACTCTCCTGTTCTAGGATAAGATTTCAACGAAAGATAGAGGTAGTGTCTTTTTGATTTAAGACTATTGGTCAACTTAACCTATAAAAGGAACATTAGAACGCGATCTTTTGGTCGAATCGATCCGATCGGTTTCATTCGAAGTTAAGAAAATTAGAAAGAGAGATAGAAAGATTCTTTTCTTTTAGTTCGTTTCGAGGAACAAAGAAAAGGGCACTTGAGTAGAAGCAGAAAGCGGAAGTTCTTCCCCTATTCAGGAACTTTCCAGACGAGCTTTCCAGAGGCTGAATGAAACTGCGAGTGAGTTCGTTTTGCGAAAACAAAGTCAGAGAGAGGAAGGAAGGAAGGCACGTTAGAAGATATATATATATATATATATATATATATATATATATATATATATTCTATCAACAACCATATATATATAGGGTTGTTGTATACAATCATATGTCGTTTCTCGAAAGTTTCTTTACTCGAAGGGAGAAAAGACGACGAAGGGTAGCGAAGACTGAAGAAGATTACGATGTCGGTCCCACCCACGGTGTGCGTTTGAGGCATATTCGGCGCATCCTATATTTAGTTCACGATCTTCAGGCTTGGAAACCTATCCTATTTTTGTCGTACGTTCCATCGAATCTTTTCGACGAGGAAGAACGAAGATGATCGTGAAAAAGCATTATAAGCTTTTTCTATCCGACGTTTTCATTATCCTATGTATTATTTTTAATAGAGTATTATATACTAAAGAGTTGTATTGAGATGTTAGATCGCGTTCTTTTTTTTTTTTTTATTGTCGCAAAGATCGACACACCTAACAGACAATTAACATAATCGTATTCGTCGATAAACGAAGGAACAATTTCACTTATGTATATATGTTCATTTATATATATATATATATATGTGTATTGCGTGAATATAAAAATAATATATAGTATATCTACTACTACCGTGGTACGATTTCTATTTGTAAGTTCGGTCTCGTGTTGCGATTAAAAAAGTGCGCGTTCGCATAAAGGAACCGGAGCCGTTTTCGTTTCGAGCTCAATCAGGCGAGTCTTACACGACATGGCCGAATGCTTTTGCACTCGAAAGCAACGTTCATAGAGTTTTCAAAGCCCCATCATACCATAGGGATTCATCGAGAGTCTCTTCTCAATTTCTCCTTCATCTTGGCTTACGAGTGTGTATGTTGCGTGAAAATATAAAAGAAAAGAAAAAAAAGGAAAGGAAAGGAAAGGAAGAAGAAAAAGATGAAGATGATTATGAAGAGTGGTGGTGAGGAGGAAGTGGTAAGAGAGAAAGAAAGAGAGAGAAAAGGTACAGGAAAGAGAGGGGGAAATGTTTATGGCCTTGACCGTGGCCACCTCCTCAGGGCCATCAAGTAAAGGAGTCCGATGCTTTAGCAGCTTTTCAAGGCCGACTGCATTGAATCACGGCATCGCGATGCATTTAAAGAGGCAAAACGACGAGGGACTACATTCAAAAATTTTTACACACTACTACCATCTTTCTTCTTCTTTTCAAAGGACCCACTAATTCCCTTTTTCGATTTTTTTTTTTATCATACATTGATATATCGATTAAAAAAAATTCTCTAATCTGAAACATTCCTCTATCAGAACTTGTTTTTCAATTCAACGATAAAAGTCTTAAAGATGTTGCTGCTATTGTGTAATCCTCATCCAGGAAACGCGAGTTTCTTTTTATTTTCAATCTAACGACGTGTCGCTAGGAGGAAGCTCGTAAAATTTCCAGGAAAGTGTCCTTTGTCTCTTTCCTCCCTCTCTCTCTCTCTCCCCCTCTCTCTCCTTCCCTTACTCTTTGGTTCCCTATACAGCCCGTCTCGCGACACATTTTCCTCCTTTATGGGCTTCAATTAAAAGGAGGAGCTTCCTCCGAACTGCGCATTATCCTAAATCTTTCGGGTGGTTGTCGACCCAGAAGGGGCCACCATCTCGACGACACAATGACGAAGACGACGAACACGCCTTGTTCCGCTTAAGGATCGAGAGGATAACAACGAGGATGTCGATTACCAATTCTAAATATCGTTGTACGTAACTACAAAGGCAGGCAAGAGCAGAGGGTTGCTGGCTACTCGCTGCTACTAAAGGAACTTTTCTTTTCAAACTTCTCCTTGACGCTATTTTTAGGGAAAATCACTTGAAAGTCCTCAGTTTATCTTTTACATATTTATTTATAAGTTCTTCAAATCGCCAATCAGTCGTAAAAAAATTCTGTTTACTGTCGATTAGGATAGTTGATAATGAGTTTACGACAATCTTAAATTTTAAACCGTCGTCATAAACCAATCGATTTTTCTATAAAAAGGAAAAAAATATACAAAGAAAGAAAAGAAAATGTTGAACAATTCTCGAAGGAAAGGATAAACGTTTTTTTTTCAGTTGGATTTTTTTTTCTTTTTTGGATCTCTTTCTTTCGTAAAGTTCGTAGATGTTATAAATGGATTTTTTCGAAAAGTAATCTCGAAATTTAACAACCATTTCATGATTTTTTTCTATTCGGAAGAGCTGGCAACGATAAAAAATTATTTGCACTAGTTGCGTTAATATTAAATAAATCAGAAAAGCTGTGCACGAGATAAAAAGTACTTCTAAGAAATTCATATTAGCAATGTTTGAGGAATTTTTGATAATTGAAAAATGACAATGTATATAATCAATTGCTAATTGTGATGATTTATTTATAAATTCTTCGAAGAATATTAATGTTCTATGTATATGTATATGTGTGTATACAAATGCGGTTCATATGACGTAATTTTTCGTTATAGTTTTAGTAAATCTTGCTCCACGTAAATATGTCGTGTCACGTTTTTGACTCATCGAATTCATAAATTTTCCTCATTGTATGTAAGTACGTGGTTTATCATAAAAATAATAATAATTGCTATGATTAACGTTGAATTTCCTTCGAACTTGTTAATCTGTTAAGATTAAGAAATAGGATTTCGTTTGAGAAAATTTTATTTGTTATAAAAGATGTTAAAGTCGTTTCTCACTTTCACTACGAAAGTATTACATCATTAAACGCCAACCTTTTATTTATATACAACCATTATCCTTTTTTCACGCTTTTAATCATGATTATAACGGAATTTTATAAGACCCTTAATTATAGAGATCTTATCCATACGGATGAATTACACCATATTCGCATTTGCTATTTGAGTAAAAATTTACAGCTTCAGGTATAGTGATTATCACTTTCATCGTTTCTCCATTATCGATCGTTTTTAGTGGCTCTCGAAGTAGGTAAATGATCGTTACGTGTTATTCAATTGTATTCGATGTGATCAATCGATAATTCTTTTTTCAAACATAGTAATTAACGCGTGACGAGAAGTCTTCGATGATATTTAGAATATTACCCCATTTATTCTCGTCTATATTTTCATTATAAACTCAAAAATGTGCGTTGCAAAATGTCAGGGTCGTTTTTTCATATTGCTCAATCTTACAAACAAGTTCGTGGATCAACTTTCAAAGTTGATGAAATACCTTGAAATGCCATGAAGGCCACTCAATGTTGCAGGACTTTATTCAAAATCTTTTTCAAATTTTTTTTCTATCTTTTTATATATTAAATTTTCAAAGATGCAAATAATCATACGGTTTATATAATATGATAATTTAACGATGATATAACGGAATCGTTAATAACGGAAATAGTTGAACTATTGACAATTTTGATGAAATCTGTAGATTTTATTAGATTTTATATTGTAATATTTCATTAATTTTTATGTAATTCAGAATGCAGTAGTGGCATCATTGTCTTTTTTTTAACGCGATGTTTGTAAAACTTGATAAAGTATATCGGTAAATAAATTGGAGTGAAAAGTAAAGCAACGATAAAGATAGTGAGAGAGCTTAGAGGACCGGCGAGTTTGGGGATTGACCCTGAACCTCGAATCTAGAACCTCGACCTTCAAGTTCGCGAAAGCGAGAGAGAGAGAATGAGATAGATCTCCCAAGGATGCCTTAAAGAAGACGGGGCGAGATGTGTACCATCTCTCTTCTCCGCCTATCAGTTGTGTGTTTCTTTTTGTAAAGGTCGAATTTGCCCTTAATTAAATTCTCTTCGAAGGGTGGATATTCACCCTCTCCATGACAAATCCAGTTGAATTTTCGCGTTATTATCGGACCAAGAGGCTGTCCCCACCTTCTCTTTTTTCTTTTTCTTTCATCCCAAATAAGACATTCCATTCGCGCCACTGCGAAGCAAAAGAAAAGGTCGTGAGTGTTCCAATTATTAAAAAAAGAAAAAATAGCATCGTGAAAGATCAAGAGAGACGTTAAAAGACATTTTGTTCTCTTTCATTCACTCTATTTTCTTATTATTATATTGCTTATATATTCATACATATATTTTTGTACAATTTATAACATATACTTTACAGGTAACACGAGATTCTAATAATTTGTTTTATATGATAAGATTTTATGCATAGGATACTGGCTTAAGATGTATAATAAATCTGTCGTTTTTTTTTCCTTTTTAAATGGATTGTGTGAAAGTAATCTAAGCGTGACGAGCTTGGCTGTTGTCTTATGTTGCTTCCTTTTTTCCTGATTATTTTTTTTTCTTCTATCCTGAAATGAACTTGCGGAGTGTAGTCGCGTAAGAAGGAGAAAAGTTTATAAAGGGATTAAACTTCGTTATAACTCGTGCCTCTGTGAGTTTCTTCTTTTTTTTTTCTTCAGCTGCTACACGAACTCGTCTGATACTTTTTATCCTTCCCTCGGTGCTAGGTTAATAATAACAAGGTGACTTTCATTATTACCGCATGTTTAACTAACCGGCCGGTCGGTTAACGAGATTAGACGGGCCAACTATGGTATCGCGAAAATTACGCGCTATGCCGACCCACGTTTTAGTGATTTTAGTCTCTCTCTCTTTCTCTCCCTCTCCCTTTCTCTCTCCGTTTTTAAAATTTGCGATTGACTGGAACGCTTGAGATTAACGAAATCAAATTATTTTTAAACGCAGAAAGAGCTTGATAATTACATGATACCTAGGTGAGATTTTTTTTTTAATCTTGAGTGCCGAATTAATTTTTCACACAAACCAATTATATTCTTTTAATAACTTTCATAATTTTTTTTGCAGATCGAGGATACAAGAGAATTATTATATTTTTTACATTGTATTTTCCTTCCATCAGAAAAAATATTTGTAATATCTTGGAAACTTTATTGGAAAAGAAATTTGAAAGACCTGCAATATTGAGTGGCAGTCACGAGTGATCTTAAGGACATTTCAAAGTGTTAAATAATATCGTTGATGTATCGATCGACCATATTTTTTTTTATATATTTACATCGTTTTGATTTGCTTAATGATTATGAGAAATAGTATATAAAAGTATTTATAAAAAAGTATTATAGCATTCGTCGTGGAACAAGATTTCCGAAAATGAATTTCGTAGTCCTCGTCATTATCATCGTGGCTTATATTGTTCAATCGGTAGAAATGTCCTTCACACGTTGACCCAAACTCGCGTATCTTTTTTCTTGTATTTTCTGCAAGGGAGAAAGAGAGACGAAATTACATACCCGCGTATCCGTCGACGAATGCGTAATAGACTGTTTGCCAAATTTATGCAAATGCATAGATCGTATAAGTCGGGTAGAGGAAACGACGACGACACGCCTTCTCTTCTCGCATGTCGTTAACATTCATGAATCGAAAGCCACTCGTAGTCATTCCTCTCCCCTCCGCCCCTTGCTGCCCCCTCTCCCTTCCTCCCCTCTCCCTTCTGCCCCTTCTCTCTTCTTTTTCTCCTTTGTCTGGTTTCATCCTTCGACGATCGCTTTTGCGCCTTTTTTAGTAAGCAAACCACGCTTTTCCATGATATAAGACTAAGAAAAGGGGATTCTTGACTGGGCTGAATGCTTGCTTGATTATTTGGCTTTGTCATGAATTCAAATGCTATTTGAAAAGATCGTTAAAAAAATAATACAAAGGGAACAATGTTAGTTAACGAGAGAAATCGATAATTCGAGGATGTCGAGTACTTTTTAATTGGATTTACTTTTGTCCGATTCGAGGACAATTCTATATGAATCGAGATCACTTAGGTGAGATCGAATAAATATAAGATAAATCGGATTTTATCATTTAATGTATTATATATTTTTTTAATGAACGGAATATAAGTGTTACACTTATATATGTCTCTTTTTCTCTCCCTCCCCCCTCTCTCTCTCTACGATGGTATCTCTTGTAATTTTGGAGAGACGTATGTATCACTATAGAAAGCGAGAAAGAGCGAGTAGGAGGATGGGGGAATGGGGATAGTAATTTGGAAAGGTACAATGAGTACGAAACGGTAGGAGAACAGTCGGGCAGCCCTTCTCGAGGTTAATTAGCGTAGCCCGATAGTGGCATTCAGACTGTGTTTGTCGATGGACCGTTTTCACGGGTCCTCGGCTACAGGATGATTTTCGTTAAAAATATCCACCCCTCGGGCAAGTCTAGTTACATTTAAACCCATGCGACGTGCAGTACCTATTTTAGAGAGATAGATAGATAGATAGAGAGAGAGAGAGAGAGAGAACGCGCGGGGTGTTCGTACAAAGAGGTCACGTTTTCAAAGCACCCATCGAATGACCGTAATTAAAGGAAATTACGTCTCGCCTTTTGCAAAACACATTTCCAAAAAGGTACTCATGCCATTTGTGCAGACAGTCCTTCCGTTATTGATCGGATCGTGACAAGAAAATATTTATAGTTGATCGTTAATCGCGTCTTTCTCTCGATTCTAATCATGCAACGTAATTTTCGTTACGTCGTTCTCGGTGAAATGAGAAGACAGCTGTCCGGGCAGAGTTATTATATCAAATGGACGTTTCAAAAATTCTGCTAAATATTCGCGGTCAATTTTGATTTCAAGGATAAACGTTATCTTTATTACGCTAGTGTTCATGTAAAAGTATCAGAATTCATGCGCATGAGTTTTTTCATATGTATATGTACACGAGCTTCTTGTAGGAAATGTTAGAGAGATACTTAATAAATTTCTATTTCTTCCTTGTATAATTAGCTGTTAGAAAAACAGACATTATAATCGTCATCTTTCTCTTATATCATTCACATTTTTATCTCATATATAAAGCAGCCGTCTAATTTGCAGTACTCGCAAAACGAGCAGAAACGTAGCTCGGTATATGCTGCTGATATGTAGTCATCGTCTAAATCGCCGACTTAAAGACCGAGGAGAAACGTGAATCCTTATTTACGCGATCTCTATCCGTTATCTTTCTTTTTCTCTCTTTCTCTCCCTCCCTCCCTCCCTTCCTCTCTCTCTCTCTTTCTCTCTCTCTTTCTCTATCCCTGTCTCTCCCTCTCATTCTTTTTCATTATCAATTCTCAACTACTTTTGCTATTTTGTTCACACATGTTTACTATATTTCTTATTTATTTTTATTTCCTGATTTATTGATATCTCTTACCTTGGCAAAATTAAAAGTGAAATTTTATGTAAAAGCAGAAAAACTGATTCCTTTTTCTTTTCGGCTTTTCGAAGCCACGCGAACAAGTGCCTATTCATATGGCCCGTGCGAATTCGTATGAATTATTACAAGTCTAAGGATGGTTTACTGGTAATTGCTTTGTTAACCTCGTATTTATCTCTCCCGAGGTGCTAGTTTGCTCTTTTTACGCTTTCTCTCTCTCTCTCTCTCTCTCTCTCTCTCTCTCTCTCTCTCTCTCTCTCTCTCTCTCTCTCTCTCTCTCTCTCTCTCTCTTTCTCTCTCTCTATGTTTCAAACACAGAAAGGACGATTGTTATTACATCGAGCTCGAGTATGTTACTTTGCTCTTCTGCTTTCTATTTTGTGTAACATTTGTAATTAAAGAACAATAACGAGTCATTCTTCAGCAATAATTTTGTTTATTATTCTCAGATTCTTTTCTTTATAAATTTTCTCTATCGTTTTATAATCGCTATATACGATACCGTAAACGATATTTTGACGAATAAGATACCTTTTTTATTGTTTTTTTTTTTTTTTTTTTTGTTATAAGAAATAGCATGAGAGAATTAAGTGATAAGAATTTTATCTTTCGAACATACATTTGTTGTTTACTCGGTCAGTATAATTTCATCGTTGCGGACGTAGCAATTAAAAGCTTTTGCTATAAGGAATTTGTATTTTCATTGGAAATACTCGTATAGAAAGAAATTTATCGTTTGAAATCTATGTTTGGTGAAAGATTAATGTATAAACTCGAAATCTTTTGATACGATACACATATTGCCTTGTCGCACGATTGTTAGATTTATACGAAAAGAAGTAGGGGAAAGTCGCGATAATGAAAGAAAGATACGCGTCAAGGTAAAACACATACACGTGTCATGGTGAACAGTCACCTCCTTAATATTAGTTGCAGGAAAACTTTCAGATAAATTTTATACTTTTTTCAATCGAATTTTGATCGAGGTCAAGGGTGGAATACATATTGCGTTAAAACAAACTGGAAGAGAATAGAAAGTTTGATATTAGAAAATAAGGAGATGAGTAAATTTTATTTTAGAAAATATTTGTATTTTTTTTCTTTTTCTTTTCTTTTCTTTTTTTTTTTCTTGCCAAAGGAAAGAAGTGAGATTGCTCCTGTTTGCAGACGTTTCAACGTGACTCAATTTGCGTTGGAACGATTCAAAGGGTTAATTAATCATGAACGAATCACTCGGGGCCTCATGATCGTGTCTGAAATATCGAGATAATATAGCGAGATTGTTTATTATCTGTTTTCATAGAATACAGTACTTTCCTTTCCGAGTGTTTATATCGTGCGGGAAAATGTTGATCCTTTTTCTTTTTTCTCGTAGATACACCTATACACCTATTATAGCAGATTTATTTCATGAAATAGACGAAAAATCGTTATCGAGTTTAGCATCGAAATAAAGATGTGATGGGAGAGAGGGGACTCATGTTTCTTTTTAATAACATTTCTGGTTTAATTAACGAATCGAGTTGTCGTTTCTTGCAGTAGGAATGGTCTTTATTAACATACAATTAAAATCGGTGCATAAATGCACGTGAGAACTAAGGCCATAATGCGAATAAATTTTTACCTTGCAATGCGATACACGTAGAGATGTGCAAACGAATGAACGAATAGCGTGACATACACCAAATTTTTATCTTCTTTCCTCGTTCATTGTCTGTTGTATGTACTTATAACGTTTATTAATAGTAGAGGTAAAACCTGCCGTAAGAACCGGTCCCCAGATTCTTCTTGGTAGAAACGGCTCTTATTCTGCGTCATTTCGAAATATAGAAAAGCAAATCTTTCTTTCCTTTTTTTTTTTTTTTACAACCCTTTACAAATCTTTTTGCTTTCTATCAGTTCATTTTAATTTATATTCATATTTCAAACATCATTGTAACAATTAATGTTTTAATAATTTGTGACCAAAAACACATCACATTCTTCATTCATTATCATTTTTAAGTTTATTAGAGCTGATCCACGAAGATACTTGTACGTTTCTGCATAGCTCGAGATAGCTCGACATTTCAAAGTCAAATAATTCTTTCTCTTTCTTTCTCTCTCTCTCTTCCCCCTCTCCTTATCCATCTCATTTTCTTCACTTTATCGCACGCAATCGCATGTGGCAGCTGCTAACGTTCCTTCATAGATTCCTTGGAAGGATCTTCACGTCTCTAGTAATTCGTGAAGCGAATCGAGGAATCCCATCCGCATCGTTCAAGGACATGGTGAGACGTCAAAGACGGAACCATCTTTCGAGGGTCAATCCTTCTTTTTCTTTAATACGTTCGCTGTCCTTTTGATGTACGTTTATATAGAATCGTAAAATAAATTCGACTAGAAATTGAAGACGAAAGTAAATGGAATGTACGGATCTACGTTTGAAAAGGGTAAGTGCTCATTAAAAGAACAGTCACGAAACAATGGATCAATATCAAAAAACTTTCAATCCTTCAAGATACTACTCTCGTTCTTATCGATTATTGATGACCAATAAACTCAAGAAACGATTGTTATCCATTCGATTTCGAAAATAATTACAGAACCGCACTATGTGATTACTTACGAAATCTGAGAACGGAAGGAAAACCGAACGAAGGAGAAAGGAGAAAGGAGAAAGGATATCTAAGAACAGCACTCGCTTGTACACAATTTAATTTACTTTTTTCATATTGAAAATAAAATCTCACGCGTGTCATTTCGTGGAACGTATATGTTGACAGCGTATCCTTAGCTATCAGAGACACGTAGATATTATTTACGGGAATTTTTCATCTCCCGTTAAACGAGATCGTCCGATTACATGTCCGTCTATGTCGCATTTTACACTTGGTGTGCATCGTATATAAAACTGACGTGAGAAAGTTTCCCGAGTTGAGAAAATATCGATATTTTCTCTCTCTCTCTCTCTCTCTCTCTCTCTCTCTCTCTCTGTCTCTCTTTCTCTCTTTCTTTTTCTCTTTCTTTAGTGGACTTAATAAGATAATGGAAGAGTTCGTTCGAGCTATTACTACTTGTTGATGTTGCGGATACTCTCTCGTAATTCGTTATATCATCGGACACATTAGTTAGCAAGTCGTGATTCCGTGAATTGCTTCAACGATTCACCATAATCGACTTTACCAGTAGCATTATGTATAAGAGATCTCCTACACGTCTTTGTTTTTCGTCGTAACTGCCTTGGACGGTCTTCTAATGTAGATAATCGTTATCACCGTAATGTGAAATAGAGATAGATAGAGCAATAGACGGAAAAAAAGAAAAAGAAAAAGAGAAAGAAACAGTGAGTTGAATGGGGTGCATCACTTACTTAACCCTTTGCTTTGCAGTCTGCCGTCCTGTCTGCCGTATACTATACCCTGTCTAGCCTTCTAATCTTGTTCGCAGTACTGTTAAGTTACACTATAATCGTTCTCTGTAATTTCGGTTCGTAACAAGCCTCTCCAATTTCCTGATCTCGATTAATTATCACATTAACTGTCTCGTGTCTTATTATGTAAAAATATCTATAAGAAAAGGTCAGACCAATCAATGAAATTCTTCGTTGAAAGATGAGAATAATATATTCTTTCCAAAGTATATCGCGATCGCAAGTGCAAGTGTACCGGGTAAAAAGATGATCGGATTACCAAGATCAAAGTGTCATTCTCTCTCCCGTTCTCTTCTCTCATTTCTCTTATAAAGATCGCTCAAACAAATGCTACAGTGACGGCAGGCACCTGTACATATATAAGCTCCTTGCGTATTTATAGATAACAAATGTCTTGTTTACCCCCTGCATACCCGTCGTTCTTTTTATAAGTGTCTCTTGGTGTCTAATAGAGATGAGGAAGAGTGAGGGGGGAGGAGAGACAGAGAGATGCAAAGAAACGAAGAAAGATGTGGGTGTGGCGACAAAGTGTGATATTCCAAAGGTAGTTGATGTTCAAACGGGAATAAAGAGAGAGGAAGCTAATGTGATCAAAATATACGTTCCCAGCATTTGTTCGATAGTCGGTCGGTTGGTTGGTCGAGTGGCCGGTGTATTAGCGATGTTTTCGCTCGAGGCATTTTTGCGCAGTTAGTCGATAAAGCTCGTGACTCGATGCCCTTCCGTTTCAGGTCTCAATGACAATCCCAATAGCACCTACACGCATAGAGTGACCGAGCGTGCGAAAGAGAGAAAGAGAGAGAGAGAGAGAACGCGCGCGCGAGAGAGAGAGACGCGAGAGAGCCACGCGTGCGCTACCCACCGATCTCTGACTCTCATTCTCCTCGATGCTTTGGGCGTGTCACGAGCGGACAGCGCATCGATTTCGCGCGAGTATTCGTGCAAGGATACACGCGTGTAAGATAGTCGACAATGTTGTTCGGTAAATGCAGACTGTTTTTCCTCCCAAGTATTATGATCAGCTATGCAGAGAATATTTTGACTTATTATGATTTATTTTAACTTTTTATGCTGTTTTTCATTTTTTAATATTATTATTAATACGCATATGCATACATATATATATAAATTTGATTTGCTCATGCGTCATAATAATTAAATTCATTCATTTGCCATTGTTCGATTCACTATATAGAGTTTGTAGTATGTGACTGGATCGACTTTACGATTCATATCGCACGTGTGCTCTAACCGATCGAAGTTCTTCGAAGTTCTTGTCCTTGTGCGAAGGCAAACTACGACGACTGAAATAGAAAGGGAAGGAAGAAAAGACGTGATTTTCTTCGAGCGTTAAAAGTCACGACAAGGTCAGATAAAAATGCTCTCCCGCCTAGCAGAGTCGAGTTGAATACAGCTTGAGTTGTAATCTTGCGATTATTTCGTATATATATCCCTTAGCCACTGTTTACTTTGTGATAACAGTGTTGCTGCACACACGTGTACTTATCGTTGATAATAGAACTGACGTTAATTGGACCGCGAAGCATGACGATCTTCGCTCAGCAAATCTGTTGAAATTTGTTTGCGATTTACATCTTGTTTAATTTAACAGACCATATTATCGTTATACATTGTCGTATTCTGTATGTAATGATAGGATAAACTTGGATATAAGTTCATTGATTTGCAGAATATTTTTAAGTCCTCGGTTAAAAACATTTTTGCTTATCGACGAAACAAACTTGTTCCGAGTTATTTTCATGGAAGTAAACATGCGATATATATCCCCACTTACGATCGACCAATGCTGTGATTAACGAAAGTATCGATTCGTATCCATCTCTCTCGTGACAGTATTGCGTAACGTCGTTGAGTATTAGTCATTCTAAAACAACTAGTCAGTCAACGTAGTGATGCAACCACGCGCGAACGTTGAGATTAAAAACTGCAAAACCCAGGAGATTTGCAAGACGATGAGATGCCACGCGTGTGATTCATAAGTTCACTTTGTTTTTTTTTTTTTATGATAAAAAACTATCTTTTTGACCTTGACTCTTTTTTAAAAATGACAATATTTCAATTTTTTTTTCTTTTTATCATCGTCGCCCAATCGTATTCAATTTAGATAATATATCGTGCATGTTCTTACTTTTTATGTGAAATTTGTATTCCAAAACAAGTACATATATTATTATTGCTATATATATGCAGATAACTTTTACGATTCGATTCTCCAAAGGAATTCTCTCACAGGAAACGTACATTCTCGTGAATGTGTGTGCGGTAACTTTCAAAAGTTATTTTTAAGCACTCATTATCCTCCTCTGTTAGCACGTGCTACGATTCGTTAATTAGTCGCAACGTAATCCGTTGCCCGTATTTGTTTCTGCACCTTTGCCAGTTACTATTATTCACTTTTCTCTTCGAGATAGTCAAATTTGAAAATAATTCAACTCGTTGATCGTTAAACCCTTGATAATATTTTGTCGAATGAATTTATATTGTAAGACCGTGTCTATTTGTTTAAAATGAATCATATTCGGATAATAATGTCGTTAGCTATCAATAAAAAAATAAATAAAACCTGAGTCATTCTCGTTAAGTACGTTTTCGTTTTTATCAAGTTATTCGCCTGATTAACGCAAAAATTGCACCGTTTAGAATGAGAGAAAGAGACGTAGGGAAAACGAAAAAGAAGAAATATAATTTCCTCGAAACTTATTTCTTAAATAAGTTCCTCGAAAGGCTCATTAAATTTCGATAACTTACGCGATTTTTCATGTTATCTTTGCATGATTAAATCATGATTAGCTAAACGTCTTTCTACTTGTTGAATTCTAATATAATAGAATTCTTCGAATTGACTTAAATTAGACAGATATTTTTTATCATATCCATCGATAACGGACGTTCATATGTAAATATACTTTCATTAATAATTTATACTGTAATGAAATCGAAATGAAATGTTGAGAGGTTAAAGTAATGGGAAATTGGAATTATATAAAAATGTCAATAAAAGAAAAAAAAAAAAGAATAAGCATTTCGATTGCAGTCGTTCGCATAACAAGCCTCGTGTATTTTCCAGTTTGTTTTCCTCCGATAGTACGGCTACATTGGTGGTGTGGTGAGGACAGAAGGGAAAAATGCGTAATATTTTCGTGACCCTTGCTTGACATTGCCAAAAATAACCGATACGGGTAACGATAGGACGATTTCATTCGAGTGGAGGCCAAGGTTAAGGTCGAGTTGTTTCGTTCTCTCTCTCTCTCTCTCTCTCTCTCTCTCTCTCTCTCTCTCTCTCTCTCTCTGTCTGTCTGTCTTTCTCTGTCTTTTTTTCTCTTTCTCTCTCTCTCTCTCTCTCTCTCTCTCTCTCTCCCCCTCTCCAGATCGTAGCTCTCTGTCACACTTGTCTTCGTCTGCTTGCATTTGTTTGCTTGCTTGCTTATAGTCTCTCTTTTTGATGACGTAACTTGCATCGTTCAACTAACGGTTCAAACTTTACGATTGTTGTCACTTTTCTGTTTTCCTTTCGACATTTTCTTTTAATCGTTTATCGACTTTTACGAAACACAACTCTTTAAGTCATTTATTATTATTAGTTACTTGAGTTTTGAGTTCTTCGATTTGATTATTCGTTTGCATTTCTTTCGGCTCTAGTAGGTTTTCTAAATAAAGTACTTAGATATTAAGATGCTTTTAATATATCTTCATTTTATTTATCCGACAGTGACGTTGAATGATATTTCTACATAAATACGTTCTCCTAGATCCCAAAAGCTCTCTTTCGAATAAACATTCTTACATCATCGCTCCTTATAATTCGCACTTCTACTTCGAGAAGGAATGCGCACGTTTTTTATCGTTCCGAGTCGATATTTTTAGATTTTTTTCTTTCTTTCTTTTTTTCTTTTTTACAAGATCGTACGGGAATCTAACGTACGCGTGTACAGTTTGAAAAGCTCTAAGCTAGCTCACCTTGTCCATATACGTATAAATTTGTGTGTACGTAAAGATATATATGTACACATAAGATATATGTGTGTATATATATATATATATATATATATATATATATACACATCTACACGTACAAACATATGTGTACGAGTTTTATCGCGCATTCCTTCTGCCGCTTCCTTTTCGAGGGTTATCAAGGGATAGAAAGGAGGGTGCGGAATTATTATGAATCACGAGAAATTCACTGGATCCTCCCCCACCGGCTTTTCCCGTAAAAGCCTTTCAAATGGAATGTTTAGTTCCTCTCTCTCTCTCTCTCTCTCTCTCTCTCTCTCTCTCTCTCTCTCTCTCTCTCTTCCATGCGCACACACACACACACACACACATTCTGACTCTCATTTTCTCTCACTTTCTCTCACTTTTCGTTAAAAGAATTTTATCAAACCTTTTTTAGAGACCATCTATTGCGAATGAAATGACGTAGAAAAATTTCAAATGATAGACGTGGATAGTGTTAAGGTCATTGATAGAAATATATATTTGTTGACTTGACTTTGTACTACGATCAAGATTGTAATAACCCTGAATTTTTATTTTCAGACAAAGCTGCGGAGCCAATGGTATCTTCTCCCGTCGCTTGGACTTCAGCGCATTTAACAGCTTGCCCCGCACCAAACTGAACTCCTATCATATTAAGGTAAGAAATTTGAAGAAATTAAATAAAGTTTACTCTCATTCCTTTTTCATTAGAATTAATACATTGAACGTCGAATTAATTTAATAGAAAAATCTATGTGTTCGTTTAATATCTTTCATAACCTTTTATAGATAAATTTTTTACTTTAGACTTTTATATTATACTTATTAGGGAAAATACTTTTAAAGATTTTTAAGATAACAAAAGAAATCTTACAAATTTTTAAAATAAAGCTTTTGAAGATGAAGTGTCAATCACCGATATTTAATAACGTGATAATAATCATCGAAAGAATGTAGAAATTATGATTTAAACATTTTTTTCGTATTAACATTTTTATTCGTTTCATTTCTCTGATTTTTTATTTATAATAAAGGCTACAGTTTCTATGAACGATCGAGATCGCATAAACATAATTAACGAATTAAAAGAAAGGGCGAGTTTTCAGTTTAGCTTTTCTAATTTCCAACGTCGAATCAAAGTATATCATGCGAGTACCAACCCGTATGAGGGTTCCCTTTTTATCATCGTTGATTAATCTCACGCGAACCCGATCATTTTTTTTTCTTTTTCGCAAACAAGCAAAGCGGTACTATCCGTGCGCGCACGCTCACGCCCTTCCGAGCGAATCCTTTCGCGCGTTGCGTCGTAACACTGTCGTCCTACCCCAAATACGAGGGAAAATCAATACCAAACCCCTTGTTGGCTTTACCGTGCACTTACTCTCGCATTTTCTGCACGTACGCGTTTTGCTCCTACGCACGCGCCGTCACTTCCTGGAGGGTTGTATAATTTTTTTTATTACATTCCGTTTTGTTTTACATATATTCTCATCAAGTTGTATGACTCTTTATCGATAGGATCGATCGATTCGCAAAAAAGAAATCAAGATTATTAACGTTATTTTATGTCTATATCTATTCGTGCGAATAAAATTGCGTAAGTAATAATTAATATAGTACATACTTATTATAGTATATTCTTATTATAGTATATTATTATAGTATATTCTTATTATAGTATATTCTTATTATAGTATATTCTTATTATAGTATATTTTTATTATAGTATATTTTTATTATAGTATATACTTATTATAGTACATACGTGAATATAAATATCTGCGAAAAAGGATGAGAAAGCAAGCACGAGAAGAGGGGAGAAACAAATACTTTTTCTATGGCGCACATTACACACACACAAGAAAAGTCATCGAATTATTCGTGCGTTGGATGGAGGACCCGAAAAAGGGTTCGAATCTGGCTGTGTAATATGACAACGTACGTATTACGTTTTGGACATAATCGATAAACGAAAAACGAATTGGTATACTCTTCATTCTGCCGTTTCTGCATTCTATTCGTTTAAATTGTACAAACAGAAATGTATGGGAAAGTTGGAGAATAATTTTCTAATTATGTGGAAAAGTTTTTCATATTTAGCCTTAGCTATTGAGATTAAGATGAGAAAGAAATGAAACGAGAGGAGATGAGATTGTAGGACGTCGGTCGACCTTGACCTTAACCTTGACATGGGTTCTTTATTTTAGGGGGGGGGGCTGTGTGTATATATATATATATGTATGGTAGGTGTATGTGTATTTATGTATGGATGTATATATGCGTGTGTTAGCGAGTGCAAAGTGAAGGATGACTAGTAAAATAGTCGGCTCCCCTAAGAACTCGGCTAAGTGCCTGCGGCTTTCCGAACGAGCAACCATAATCGACCTTGTTCTCTCTCTCTCTCTCTCTCTCTCTCCCTCTCTCTCTCTCTCCCTCTCTCTCTCTACCCTATTATATTTTAATCGAAAGGACTTGACACTACTGTTCTCTGGCGTGTAAAAAAAGAGAGTGTGTTATGCCGAAAGGGTTAATTTAGTTTCGAGATGGCTTCGATGTGTGTACTTCGATAGTTAAATTGCCGTCAGCTCGTTGAGATAATACTAAACTGTTAAATTCATTTCTCCTCCCTCCTTCCCTTTCTCTATTTATCTATCTTTTATTTCCTTTTTATTTTTTCGCTTGATATGCTTGTTTTACAAAAAAATAAAAAAAACACGTGTACGATATTATCGATGAACGTTGTAAGAAAGATAAAAAGTGAAAGAAAAGATCGAAGGATTTTTTCTTATTACACTTCGCGTCAAAGAATGATCGTAAATTCGTAAACTTTCTTTTCAAAAAGAGCTTCAGATATGGTAGCTTTTCTAACACAAGACCGCACTAGGTAGTTCAGTGAGAACTTCGAATGCGAAAAGAACGACGAAAAACGAAGAGGAGAAAGACAAAGAGAAAAAGGAAAGCTAGAGAGAGAGGGGGGAGAGAGACGACCCTTACAGTGTATAAACGAGAATATCGTACAGTTTGTAAGACCGAACAACCACCGTTGCGAGTCCTTGTTCTTTTCGACCAATCCTGTGTACCCTTCTGACGCGGGAAAAGCCGCCAGTTCTTTGTACCGCGAACGAATGAAAATAAAGGGTACTCTCACGATACCACGGGCGAGAGGAAAGAAATATTCTTTAACCCTTTGAGCAAATACGAACGTATATTTACGTGTCGTATTTTAGTCAGCTTGCCTCGTAGCACGAGCGTACATAATACATCCACGGTTAACATTTTATATCAAAGTTTTAGTACTATTGTTAATTTATTAATTTATTAATTTATATCTGGTCTGGTTTGCATCTGGGTAATCATTTCTAAAACTTATCTCACAAAGGATTATACAAAATTTAAGAAAATAATGTAAATCCAAAACATAGAGAATAAATGAATAAACTTTTGTTTGTTTTAATTCTTTCTAAAGAGTAACATACGGAACAATTACTTTTTACACTTTATAGACAAATGAATTTAAAGTAAATTAACCATTAACACGTTGAATGCCATAGGGAGTCATTAGTGACGGCATTGAATTTGCCTGTAGCACAATGGAGGAGGGGGGTGTCTCCAGTGACCGGCGACATCAAAATTACTAGAAAAACATTAGAGTAAATGTCAATATTTATAAACTTTAACAAAACTATCGTTGTTATTACGATGGTGTGAAGACCTCCAGTAAGATAAATTCATTAAACTTGATTATAAGCCTCAATTTATCTATAATAGATAATATTTAAAAATAATATGTATCGAATAATAGCAGATTCACGTTGGCGCTGTTGTACTCATGTAATATTAGCGCGTCATTCAATGTGTTAATTATCTTGACTTTCCATAGAAAAAATTGCATCTAGGAGTCGCATGATACGTGAGATCAATTTAACTGGCATTATTAGGATGATTTGAAAATTCAGCAACATTGGTAGTAGTTCTCGAGGATTACTGGTCCCTTTGCAAAAGAAGAGTAATGTTTTCGATCGAACGAGCTGGCCAGGATATTCCGGTTTCCAATTGCGTCGCTTTTCGTTTCAAACTCGCAACCCTAATGACGTGACGAGAGGGGCGCGCGCGCGCGAGAGAGAGAGAGAGAGAGAATGATCGTATGCGTAATGTAGGAGGAGGAGGACAGACCCTCAAATATATTCCTTTGCCGTGGCAACGTTGGCAGGGAACAACGAAACTCGGCGGGGCTAGTGGTGTACGTGTCTATAACCCTCTCTTGCTTCGAGTAAGGGTAGTAGAGCACCCCTCTTCGCGAATTGCAAAATGCAAGGTTTGCCTTTTGCTCGGTGAATACCGATATGCAGGCACCAAACCCCTCGCGTTTAGTTGCGTTGCTTTTAAAAGCCGAGATTGCTGGCGTGAATTGGAAATCAGCGCACATTCTCTTCTCTCTCTCTCTCTCTCTCTCTCTCTCTCTCTCTCTTTCTCTCTCTCTCTCTCTCTCTTTCTCTCTTTCTCTCTCTCTCTCTTTCTCTCTTTATTATATGTATCCGTTTTTGTTATTTTTTTTTTCGTTTTTTTTCCTTTTTTTCTCTCTTTTGTCATATTTTATTTATATAGTTTCGTGATACATTTAGCATAAAATAAAAGAAAGAAATGTTTAACGATTTAGATGTCATCGAACGAATTCGACACCTACTCTCGAGACGAAACAATAAATCGATAGATAGGAGACGAGAAGCAGCGAAAACGGAAATGGAAAGGTGGCGTGCCACGAGGCGATAACTTCACACGTGGCACATCTTATAGAGATATATCGAATCTAGGAGTGGCTCGTTACCGGTCTCACGGCGCTTCCAACGATTACAGCAGCTCGTTTCGTGAGTATATACAACCCGAAAGTTACGTTCTCTCTATCTCGTAGCTCGTTAACGATTTGTTGGAAATTGATTCTTCGATATTAACGATTTATTTACGATTCTCATCAACTTTATTTTTTCTTTTCTTTTCTTTTTTTTTCTTTTTTTGGAAATATAAAATTTTCGTGTCGCGTAAAACACGAAAAGAAAGAGGAAGATCAATTTTTCTAAACATTTCGTTAAATTGAGTCTACTTTTAGAGAAGTAACGAAATCTCGTGGAATATCTCATGAAGATGTACGATATGGAAAAAAATCCCTCTACGCCTGTTATTATCTTATTGAGTTAATTTTTCTCCTCGATGGTGTAACAACGAAGATAACTATCAAAAACTACCAACTACTTATCGTTTTTCTTCGATCAATGAATTACCCGCATTATCTTTTGGTGTGATTCGATAAGGAGATGATCCTTCACTTGAAAGTTTCTCATTTTATAGTCTTTTTGCGTGTTATCTTTAATAATAATAAATGGGTTGAATCAATAATAATAAATAAAAATAGTACATTCTTAAATATTTTTTCTTCGTATTACTACGAAGAAAAAAAAAACAAGAATAAAAATAAGAATTAGAATGAGAATAAGAATAAGAGTAAAACTAGTAAGGCGATGATGTTGAAACACAACAGAGGAAAAAGAAGAAGAAGAGGAGAGAGAGAGAGAGAGAGAGAGAGAGAGAGAGAGAGAGAGAGAGTCAAGGATGATAGTACTTGTGTTCTCGAGGGGAAGGGCCGAGATTAATTAAAAGGAGCTTTCGTAAGGACGACGTCGAAAAGCTTTTGTCGTAATTCAACTGCCTCTTCTCTTCGAAGAAGAGAGACTGGAGAGTCTTCTCTCTCTTTAACTTTCTTTTTTTCTTCTTCACCCTCGCTTTACCTAGCCGCTCGATGGACATTGATTCTCAATGAGTCGACGCTAATATACGAGGGCACGTTCAACCATTTGGAGACTAATAGGAAAACGCCAGGCAGGAATTTATCGTGTCGTGTCGCGTACGAATCTTCCGATATTGAATTCGTGTCTTTGACCTTTCGTAAAGACAATCGAAGGAATTATCCTCCTAACGTGAGAAATTTTTTTTTCTTCTTTTTATTTTTATTACATTTTATTTACATTTATTCTCTTTTACCTTATGTTTTCTTTTTTTTTTTTCTTCCAACCGAATAATCACGAAAAGAATTCTTTTATGCTTACCGATTATTCTTTTTATTATTTCTTACAATCTTGTTTTTCTCGAAATAAGTTGAAATGTTAAACCGAGAGTTAATCCTTCGAGTACATAGCAACCAGAGAATATTTCAAGCTTCTACGAGCTTGTTTACGCGGCAGTCTGGCACAAGGAAATCGGGACGATTCCTTGACACGAGAGATTGTTGCGAACGAGAAACCGCTGTATTTTCTAGACGAGTCGAGTACCCGTAATATTTCTTAGATAGTTTTAAAGTAATATAATTTTGAAGCGTACTCGGTCTCTCTCTCTCTCTCTCTCTCTCATTTTCTATCCTGCTAGCGTTGATTAAATTCAGAGGTCGCGCAAAAGGATGGACAGAAGTTTGGGTAGTCAGATTTCTCGCTCGCATGGTTGCTAGAAAGCACATAGGACAACTCGAGAGCTTCGAGAGAATAATACTTGCTAATTTCGTTGTGCCATGTTAAATTAGCCTGGGTAGAATTTATGTCTTTAATCCAGACATTTGTATGTGTAGTACATTTGACTTCTGTCGGACTTTGATTCGATCGGTTAGAGATATTAGACATTTCCATTAAACATGAAACAATTGGAAGAATTTTCTTTGTTTAAGAAAATTAATAATCCCTTTATAAGAAGTCTTAAATTAATTTTTGTTTTCAAAATGGTTTAAAAAAAATTGTAAATATTGATAGTTTTGGAATCTATATGAAATTAATTTATTTATATTAATATTGTATATATAAAATCTTTATTTTCAACAATATTTCGAAATACGACAATATGGTTGAACGAAGTTATCGTTCGATACTTATTAGCAATACTCGTTAAGAGAACACTCGTACGACTCGAAGATTATGTTTTTCTCGTAGCGACCGTTAATTAGCTTTCCAAACGTATTCATCGGCAAAGGGTGTCACTCCCTTCTCTTCCCTTTCTTCACGAATTCTCCTCTAGTGCCTTTCACATCTCCCGATGGGTACATTTTCTCTACCCTAAGCACCTTGTGTCACAGGGTCCAACGAAGGCGTGCGCTACAATGGAGCTTTGCATTAAAAGTCATTAGCTTAAACGTTCGTGCTTCCTGTTGCGCAAGCCGAGCAATTCAACGCGTTGAGCTACTAGTAAGAGAGAAAGGAAAGAGAGAAAAAGAAAGCAAAAGAGAAGAGGACGTTCTCGAGCGTGAAATAATTGCGTCGACTTTTCGTTCGACTACCCCTTAACAGTTCACAACCACCATCATCATTACCAGTAGTCCACTACTACCCTCTTTTGCCATCGTGGTAGTTCAGTTTCCTTCTTTACTTTTTTCCTTCTTTTTGTCCTTTGAATCTCTCTAACAAAACGAAAACGAACCGAAACTGGGCTACTCGGCTTCGCGACAATCTTACGATCTATGAAACCGTTCTTTTTATTATTCAACACTTCTTTTTCAACTTTCTTTATCAACACGACACACTTACGAACGCAAATAGGCCTCTAATTCTCACGCTGTTTCCTTTTCTCTTTCTTTTACGTATTCACTTTAATTATGTATTTCTTCGTATATTTCGATAATTGCTGTCTTTATAATGAAATATAAATTCGATTTTATTAACATGAAGATATTCTTGTGTGTATATCCACATAATAAATTATGATAATTTATGGAGGAGAAATACACATATTTTGAAAACTACTAATTATCATAACAATTACCATCGGATGTTGAGATGGAACTACATTTTTTTATATTACGACATATTTTCTAAATTAAAGAAACGTGTTTCGTTTAGAATAAAGAGCTACGAACAGGTTCGTTTTAAGTTATCTCGAAAATTATGTTCAAGCCGAGCGAACTTGACGAGCAACACGTTTAACCTTTTTATTGGGGGATAAACAAAAAAAGGAAAAGAAAAGAAAAGATTATAGAAAAGCTACGACGAGCGTGTAGGTTTTCGGTACGTCCTTGAAATTCATTCCTGAACTGGGATAAGAGTCGTGTCGTCGTTCCCTTGGGAACAAGACCTACCTCAAGCCAACGCGTCACGGCGAATCGATGCCAAATAGCCCCGTGTTTTCTCCGGTGCGGCCCTTCTCTCTCGCGTCGGCACTATTTTTGACCCTGAACTTGTTACGTACGACGGCTAACGTGCTTCCTTTTTTCCAAGGGTGAAAGAAGAATCGGAAGAGGGTTTGCTGGAACCTTTGTGTTAGGAGGAAATCTTGTAGAAACACGGAAACACGTCTGTTCCGTTTTTCTTTCTCCGTTGGTCTTGACTTCACTCTTTCGAACGTTAAATGACAAGCTTTGTAATAACATAAAAGATCTTATAAATGTTTCGAATTTTTCTTCACACCTTTACGATCAATAATATTTATATACTTATATTTTTCGATAGTTCAATTTCTAACTTTTATTTGATGATTTTCCTATCGTTTGAAATGAAAAAAGATCGGATTGACAATAAGCAAGCAGGATCTTCGATTTTCAGTCGAAAGAATCGTCAATTAAAGAGAAAGAACGAGACGAGATAGAATTTCTCTCTCTCTTTCTTTCTCTCTCTCTCTCTCTCTCTCTCTCTCTCTCTCTCTCTCTCTCTCTCTCTTTGAGAGAAGATAGAACACCTCTCGAGTTCATTTAAGAAAAAAAATTCGAATTCGATGCAAAGAGACTGGGAAGAAAAAATTGGGTTATATAGTTTAATGCATTGTGTATTGTTGATCATAGATTGGCAAGATTTGACTGAGAAAAATAACCAAATTACGACGAATGCGCGATTTCTCTTCGTCGTCGTTATTTTTATCATTTTCGTCGGTTTCGTCTTAGTCATCTTTATCTTCGTCGACTTATTCGTCGTCATTATCGAATAGATAGGATGAGAATCAGTAGAAAGAGGAAGCAAAAGCCGACCGTCGACCTCTCGTCTTTGCCGAACGGGATTATTAATGATAACGTATCGTGCGTTATATACCCTCATTCCCTCTTCTTCTTCCTCCTCTCTTTATCCTCCTGATATACTCATCAATTTGAAAACCGCCGAGATATGGCGGAAATTACAAGAATCGTTCCATGTGGGCGGCCAGCTCTCTTCTCTGTCTCTCTCCCCTCTCTCTTTCCCTTCCTCTCTTCCCTCTCTATTTCTTAATTGGCAAATGGAAAAGAGGCTCGATTTCGTTTCGCATTGGCTGCGAGCTTAATGAGGAACACGGAATCGCACCTTTTACGTTAGATTTTTTGTTCCTAATTAACCTACCGTAATTTAAGTTTGTCCGTTTTATTTGAAAATTAGTTCCATAATTGCTTATTAATTTCCTCATTTTGATTATATCGACAAGCAGATTTTCCTCCGAACTATCGGTAACTTTCGAGACGAAACTTTATATATTCGATGCTTCTCAGAAATAGAGGAATTTGAATTAGTATGGGTGAGGTGGTAGGATTATCACGCTTGATCTTGAGCAAGCCCTTTGAAGAAGTTTCTCGAGCGAGTAGGAAGAAGTTACCTCGAGGTTCATCCAACGACTACACGAGGTTAGTTCGATAAGAAGTAACAAATTACTTGATAAGGGTTCTCGAAAGAGGTGTTCTTAGTCGAAATCTCGTCGAAAAGAAAAGAGGTCTTAAGGTCGTCCTCCTTTATCGTCCACCTTTTTTTCTTTCTTTTTTCGTAAACCCTTTCAAGAATTTCAAGTAACATCGTTTCAGAGAAAAATTCTATAAAAATTATTAACGTTTCTTAAAATCAAAATATACGGGATTTTTTTAGAGAATTTTTTCTTCCTAAAACGCAGGGAAAATATTAAGGAAAAATATTGAATCATTTTGATGTTATGGGGACTGTCTTTTATTTTTTCGTTCTTTTTACGATCTTTTTTTTTCTTTCTTTTTCTTTGCTAATGTACGTTCAAGAAAATGGAAATAGAAATGCGAAATGGTTGACTTCAATGACCATAACGATATATACTTTCACTGCCTCCCCTCCTCTTTCTCTCTCTTGTACGCGCATGTACGAGATATGATTTTCTGGTAATTGCTATCGATCTATCGTATATGATCTTTTTCGAATTTTACCGTGAAAAGAAGAGGTACTTTGGCTCCTCGATATCGCCTCCGTATATGGCGGGGCCATCGCAAAATGGATACTATAGAAGGGAAAATCTCTTTGGTACGGAGTTAAACACTTATGAAGTCTCTTTATCGTTAAATAAATTCAACGACTACGATTGTAGACACTAAAAGTATCGATAAAAGTGAAGTGGCTAGATTTGCCATTGAAATCATTGGTAACATTTCCTTTGATAGTATATAGCGAATACAATTGGAAACTTAAGTGCATTTTCACTTAACCAAGAAAGAGTATATAAGCGCGCATTCTATTGATTGATTCGTTGGTTCATTGTAGAGTTCATTATTGTATATTCAACGAAATAAATCGGAGATTTCGAATCCGAAACACAGATGCTTCGTTCAGCATTGTTTGAATATCCTTAGCTTTATGGAAGGAGGAGGAGGAGGAGGAGGAGGAGAAGGAGAAGGAGAAGGAGAAGGAGAAGGAGAGAGAAAGAGAGAGAATATATACTAATTTCGGTCGCGTTTGCAGACGAATGCAATAAGTCCTACACGCTGGTATTCACAGCTTTGCGCCTCTGCCAACGGTATTCCAAGTAATTATTACAGAAAGGATCGAGGATGTGAAGAAGTAGGATAGCTATAGGAATGAGAAGGAGAGCTAGAAGGGTAGGGATGAGTATTACGACGAGACATTCTTCCCCGGAACTTCTCATGGTTCTCTCTCTCTCTCTCTCTCTCTCTCTCTCTCTCTCTCTCTCTCTCTTTCCCTCTCCCTCTCTCTTTCCCTTATCTCCCCTCCCTCCTTCTCCATCCATCTCTCTGCCTTTTGTCCTGGCCTCTTTGTCTGAACCGCTGGCTTTTTCCTTCGCCGTCTCCTCCCACAGGAGGGAACCCAAGGGAAAGTCCTGATAGAGAAATAGTTGGAATACGAGGCGTTACGCGCGGTGATTTGGTTCTTGCGCACGATAAATCGATCTGTCTGCTGCGCTCCCTCCTACACCAAAAGATGCTCTCAGAGAAGAGTTGTTGGAATTATTTGCCAAATTTTTCTGTTCCCGCATATTCGAACCCATTAAGTCGATAATATTTCTAGCTCTTTTTCGGACTTATTTTGTATGTGTGTGTTTTTTTAGATGTTACAAGCGTTAAAGAAGAAAAACGATCGTGTTCTTGTACCATTTCAAGACTCCCTTCTAGTTGGCAGACACCGAAACCAGAGAGGGGGAAGGAAGGAACTCGAAAAG